>NC_069130.1:14445885-14608385 GCF_026914265.1 Mya arenaria | reverse complement strand
CTTTATTTACCGAACCAGTTTAGTACACATAAGCTGAAAGAGATTTATGTAGCCCTCAGATCAGAGATTTTATATAACTCCTGCCTAAATCAAGCTCGGATAGTCCGCTTGTCAACATTGTGTACATTCGGGCATCATATTGTTTTGCAAAACAGTTTGAAAAAGTCACAAATAGACAGATATCATGATACCGTGTGGAAATAGCCCGCAAACATTCTTTATTCAGCATTTGATGCTAGATTGATATATTTGTGAGGTAATTTAGTGTAACATAACCTAAAACCTACAATGACACACGATATTTGGGAAACATGCATTAATACAGTCGTGTATCTTTTTTATCGAATTAATACACATATTTCAACTTACTTAAACACTAAATAGAAATCATTTAATACATGCATTAGCATGTGCGCTCAATGCACGTGTATGCAAAATTCTGCAGCTGTTAATATCATTTTTCAGAAAGAAAAAGAAAATATTGTTTTCATTCAGTAGTGGGTATTACCAGGGTTTATATTTATATAACATGTGTCGATCGAATATAGGATTTTTAATTAATGGATTATTTTAATTCAATATTAAATGCAGAATACCATTTATCCAACAATACAGCCAGTAGAACGAAGAGAAATGAATGTATACAGAACAGAACAGAACAGAACGGAATTGAACAGAACATAATACAAATGAATGTATTCACTAGAAGGTCATAAACCCATGTGACTAAATATTGTTCAAAAAAGAGCAGGATGCAACTGTATCGCTGTATAGGATCGGAGTGCAAAACAAAAGCGCGCCAAAATGTACCAAATGCAACTGCAGACGATAAAAACGTTTGATTTCTGAATCACGTTAAAAAACAGCAGAACATAATACTCGTATTGTTACTAAAGTTACGCTTAATGTAAACAATAAATATTTGGAGGGAAATTACTTAAATAAAGGTCAATTTAGGTGGTTTCGGTTTCGACCACGTGGGTTAAGGCCACGATAACCCAGCAAATTTCATGAAAGAATGTATTGAAAAGACACAGCACTCCTCACAAATCTAGTTAACCTTGATTTCTTTATCTGCTAAACGGATCGATAAATGAAACTCATGCATGAATTAAAAAACAGCCCTTTTTGTGTAACTGGGTCCCTTTGTCCTTTGTCAGGACTTGGGCAAGTTACGACAATGTTTGAATTTTAATGAGATCATTTTTTGTGTGTTGGGTTTTGTTATGTCTGAATTCGTTTGTGGCCCATGTGCTTTCAGATTTGTATGAAGATTGTTAACGTCATAGTAAGATCATGCATTTGTATTGCATTGAGGAAAAATGATAGTGATTTTTAAAGAAAAACATTTAGGGACAAATTCACTAAAAATATAGTTTTGTTTAATTGATAGACATTCAAATTGTGTTTAAAAAGGTGTCAAAATGAAGGTGTCTTAAAATGGGCGACATTGAAGGACGTGTTTTGGAGAGGAAAAATTCACTAAAAATACAGTGTCATTTAAATTGAAACAATTGACAATGACAATTTAACTGTGTATAAAAAGGAATCTCAAAATAAAGAAAACAATCTTAAAAACGCGACTATGAAGTACGTGTTTTGGATTTTTCATTCAAGAGATTTATGATATAGTTTTACCTATTAAATAAAGCGGTAAATTTAAAGCAATGTTATGAAAATATTTGCTTATAATGAATAGTGTGAACATGTATACATTTTATTATTTTGTCGTTTATTCATTAAGCAACTGTTTAAAATGTTAACCAGTGCTTGACGTTGAATTTGGATTAACAAGAAAAACCACTAAGATAATGGATAAGATTAATTAATAAGTGCATAATTTTAATAATGAGTCTTGTTCCTGAAAGATGATTGATAGTTCAGAACTCAAATATAACAATATGCTGAGTCACCTGAAAATATTAGAGCATAGTTAATGAATGAGTGGGTCTGTTTGACTTTGTTTTACCGTAAACACTGTCAATATAGATGATTAACGAAGATATCAAGTTTTAACCCATGCTGAAGAGGTCATTGGTGAATACATTAACGCCGTTTATAAGTATTTGTACAATAATATCTGACTAAACACAACTAATTACAGTGTTATACAGGAATTACAATTTACTCACTTTATGGCGTATACATACAATTTACGGTGTTTTTACGACAGCTTGATTTTAATTAAAAAATAATATTGGATATCTTTCTCTCACTCGGAGACTAGATACAAACGCCATGAGGAGATTTTTTCTCCTGAATAAAGGGATACAATACGGTGGGTGATCTTCCGTTACAGCGCCGGGAGCTTTAACGCTCTATTCCGGAAATATTACTGAGAGGAGAATAATAAAACATGGCGGATTCTTGAACGTGAATTATTAACAGCGTGTGTTCGATAGGAAATATTAGACCAAGAGTCCTGGAACTTTGAATAAAGCTTGTCCATTTGGCGGCAGCCGTCATGCATAAGGCGTACCTACCTCCTTCAGTAAGTATTGATGTATTTATAAACGTACTATTTGATATACGATTGAGTAAGTATATATAACATCATGGACTTTGGACACCAGTTGTTATTACTTTCGGTTTCTGAAACATGTACGTTTTCATTCGTACGATTGACCCATGGTTTGTAAACAGCACAAAACTTAAGTGTTGAAAATCATAAGGAGTGTTAAAACTAAGATACTGGCAGCTGGAACCCCCCCCCCCCCAGCAAATGTTGATATATGCTTAAATAAAGTCTTGGAAGACCATAGCAGAGCGCACCTCAGCAGGCACACTCCCCATCCCACCCCACCCCACACTTAAATCGTCTAAGTTTACTTTTTTTCAATATAGGAGAAAAATTCATGAAATACACCCAAAAGGCCCCATTTCAAGACTAGGAATTGTTAAAATGGACTTCAGGGAGTACCCCCAAACACCCCTGCCAACACTTTTATATTTCAGTTCGCAAAGAGGGGCGAATTTCAAAAGCTCACACCCTTAAATTATGCCCCCTTAAACGTCAAACCCTCGATCTGCCCCTGAAAGAGGCTGAATAAAAACTGGTTGTAGGTATTTTTGTGAGTCGTTTGGAAAACCACAAGCCAACTTAGATCTAATGTGGCCTAGGGTATGATAAATGAATCAAAATCACTTTTGTGAATTCCGCCATGAACAGATAATCTCGAAAGATACTGCGTTGTTTCTTTTTACTTTTCTATTTTATTACCCAAACATCACTAATGTGATTTGAAAATCACATTTCCATATGTATGATACTTTCAAAGTAGCTGGCTTAAAAGAAACTGGATTTATATTTCTGTAATCATCCAGGCAAGAACTCGTAAAAAAAGTTCCGTTTTTGAGCCAATGCACCCATAAAATAACAAGAGGCCCAAAAGGGCCTATGCTCTACTGGCATGGCTTTTGTGGTCATATCAATCCAGAGCATGTATGTATGGGTAAAAGGCAACAGACATATAGTTTATGTTTTGTGTTTGGGTTACCTGAAAACGTAGCACGTTCAACAGCTGAGCCCAGAAAGTATTGTAAGCAGATTAGTTGCATGAACTATTTTAAAATGTGCCAAGTAAAAGTCATCTGACAAAAAAAAATGCTTTCAAAACAGTACTCATAGTAAAAATTTCTGTAGTTTTAAAAGTTTAAAAAAAGTTGGTCAAAAGGTCAAAGTCAAGGGCATCCTAGGACAACATTGATCAATTTGAACAAACATTCACAATCAATTGTGCTGAGATGGATGCACGAACACACAAAAAGATTTTCAAACCTTTCCAGATTTATGTTTACCAAACCTGTGAACCCTGGGTGTGGCCAGTAATGACACCAGGTGCATAACTTATACATTCACAACCAATTTTGTTAAGATGAATGCGCAAACTACAGAACTTAAAGCTAAAAAATGGCCTTTGGGCTTTCAACAAGAACAAGGCAGAGTTATTCACAAAATCAACTGCAGAAGCAAAAAGCAAATTGTCTCTCAAAATCCTAGACTTGCAAATTGTCTCCCTTAACTTTAGACTTGAATTTACATGTACGTGTAAACTTGGCTAAAATAGAATTCGCTCATGCAGACCTGGCTAAAAATAGAAAGCATTTCTTTAAAACTTTCATGGCCCATAATCTAGGCATTCATGGGCGGATCTTGCTGGTTTTCGAAAGGAACCGAGCTCTAATGGATATCTAGATACTGTACAAGTTTCATCGAGATACAATCAAAACTGAAGACTGTATCGTGTTCACAACCAATTGTATACACAATAGCATTTTTTTATACTATCAAGGGCCATAATCTAGGCATGCATGGGCGGATCTAGCTGGTTTTCGAAAGGAACCGAGCTCTAATGGATATCTAGATACTGAACAAGTTTCATCGAGATACAATCAAAACTGAAGACTGTATCATGTTCACAAGCAATTGTTTAAAGAAGCACGAACGCACTGACGCACGACCGCACGATGCACATACTACGTACATATTACCATCGCATAAGCTCTACTGGCCAAAGGCCAGTAGAGCTAAAATCAAGCAAGGCAGTAGAGCTAAAAACAAGCAAGGCAGTAGAGCTAAAAACAAGCAAGGCAGCAATTCAACGAAACCAGGTTTTCAATGATTGACAGAAGAACATCAGCCTGTGTTGCGAGAATTATAATCAAGCTGATTTATAGTGTGTATGTATAAAACATGCCAAATTGGTTAGATGATATAAAGAATGGAAATAAATATTAAATAAAAAAATAAATGACCCCATGAAAGAACTTGACAAACTCTTCCTATATATGAAGTTTGGTCAAGATATGTCAACCCTATCTATATAGTTATTCAGTTTCAACTGTTTTTCTTTTTTTAGTAACAGAGACACTTTATGAAAACCTTGTTATTAAATAACTGTCCCTAGACATTTCTAAACAGACAGCTTTTTTAAGACTTTAGCCAATTTTATCATTTAAGTTAAAGAACATCAAATAATAAAATCATCAAAATACAAATTGTAACTTTATTATAACAACATAGAATTAAAATCAGATATTAGGATTTTTGAACATTATTTAAAAAAATTATATTATATATATATATATACAAAATTAATTAATTTAACAATTATTTCTTATCTTATTTTTCCTGTCCTTAAAATACTGAGCAACACTATACACAAACATTTGAAAAGAGCTTGTTTATTATCAGATGTTAAGGTCAAAGGGAGGCTAAGTCACACCAAATTGGTTTTTTGGTCGACAGATTTACTGCCCTTTTTTATAAAATAAAAAATTAAAATCATATTTAACATATTTTTTTCAAGCAGATTGACCGCTCCTATTTTTACTCCTTAAAAATCAATAAATATTCCAAACAATACTTTCTTGTGAAGCATTCTTGCAAAAACATGTTATTTTATGACTGTGATGAATGCTGGAAGACTGAAAAAGGTATATATATAAAATGAAATTTTTATGTGGTATTTCATTCAACTCAAGGGGTCTAACGTCAATTATTTTTGCAGAATTTTAAGTGATGGAAATGTTCAGTGCGGAACAAATTGGTGGAATCTTTGAGGGTTTTTTTCTCGTATTTTAAGAAAGATATTTTGACCAGCCTAAGTAGGTTAATATCACTGTATTCGTAATATATTTGCCTACCTGGAGTATACGCTCCCCTCGTTTTTTTAAACGTATGTTTCTAGAGGCCTATACCCAAAAGAATAATGATTGTATAAGCTGAAAGGTCCGCCATTTGTACTACGATTATGCTGTTTCCCATCAGGGTACAGCTGTCCTTACATCAGGAAACCAGACTCTGTTTTTCACAACCTGTTTTGAGGGAGTATCTTAAATTTCCCTATCTTTTTCTTGACTTGATTGCCGTCAATGTGAAATCATGTTAGTGGCGTGTCCAGGCATTAATAATATGTAACGTTTACTATCTTTTTATTAAGAGCATGCCATTTTGTTTTTAATGTTGGCAATTAATATCTTTTTTAACCAAAGCCTAGTAATTATAAAAAACAGAGCTGAATGTGACATTCATACCCTATCCCAATCATACCAAAATAACATTGGCCCCTGCACTTGATGACTTTTTAAAAGTACTTGTATTAAGGGGGCTTTACATCAAAATAGCATTGGTATATGTACTAAAACTGTGACATTCACATGCTTAATATACACAGTATAAACTGGGAAACCATTATGTGCTTTTATTAAATGGGTCAATTCAGCTGAGACAGCCACATTTTATTCTTGGAATCATGTAAAATGATGTATTAACGCCCTCATACTATAGCTCATAAATTTGACAATTCTAGGCTTGTTTTGAGGAAATACTCTATTTTGCCAATTTTGGAACCATCTGGTGTCTAGTCCCTTAAAGGCAATTCTGATTGTTTTCAGTATTTATATATATTTGGTTGTCTTTGTATTTTTCTTCATTTAAGATGGTTTTTAGGAAGAAAACAATTTGACATTGCAATAAAAGGAGCTTTAAAACAAGTACACTTTTGCAACTCTGATGAAATGGTTTTAATTATAAATTATTAGGGATGGCAAGGAGTAGTAAAATTGGTACTCAAGTACTCGGACAATCTTTCGATCGAGTACTCGGGTACACGATTACTCGGATAACTTGAATTGGTTTAAGGAAAGACAACTTCATGTATACATGTATCGTTCATATACTTTGTGCGCTGGTCGTAATATTGGCCATTTTCATCTTTAAATAAGACTGTCATAATGTACCTTAACAGAAAACATCAATAAAACAAAACAAATGTCGTTTCGTGCTTTTAATTTGTCCTTTTCATTTCATTTTAAACATACATGTGTACTACAATATGATTTGAAAGTAAAACTCGGGTCATATTCGAGCGTCTCAATGATCGAGACTACACTCAATAATGAACAACATTCAGAATTACAATAAACGAAAATGATTTATAAATTGTTTGTTTACTTTTTGATTTTTTTTTCAAAATGACAGTTTTTCATACTGAAATATTGTTGTTTACATTATTTATATTTATAATTCCTGAATTAAGATATATCCACCAATTATTTTGAATATCATTGCAAAAATACGCCCATTCAGGAATCATTGCATGTAACAGTCTTTACTAATTCGCTCGTCAACGTCCATTGTTTGGTGAAAACTCTCTAATTTGTAAACAATACAATATTGTCGGAGATGTACCGCTTTTAAAACATCGCTAATTGACATCAGTGCTATTTGCAAAGTAGGGCCCTTTGTTGACAGTTTGTGAATCCCACAACAAGCCTCAATTAATTTATTACGGTCAACTGTGTACACAGTGGGGATTAGAGGGATGATTGTACAGATGATTGATCGAGTACTCAGGTACTTGTTGCCATCCCTATAAATTATATATAATACCATCTAGGATATGAAATTAAGGTGAATGTGAATATATTGGGGCTTATGGTTCAGCAAAGAATTTGTATCAAGAGTTAAATTTTTCCTTCTTTCAAACAGTATGGGCTTTTTATAGACTGGTTTAAAAAAATCTTGCTTTCCTAATGGTTTATACAGATGCTTTTAAGCCTGTCTAACTCGAATAATCAATATAAATATCACTGCAGAACTGATATTATGATTAAACCAGGGTACCCTTAGATACATTATGAAAATTGACCCGCTTTTATGTGTCCTTTTCAAAAAAAAAATACCAAGCCTTTTATCAATCCTGAAGGAAACACTTAGCCTCCCGCCAAAAAGTCTAAGACTGCCGAGAAAAGGTTGACAACCTCACTCATGAAGATGTTATGGATGCATTGCAAGATATGGCTCTCAGTCTTCAAAAGGAAGCTCACAATATAGATGACCTCACTTCCAAATGTTGAAGCTACAAAATCCCATGTTTTCAGTAGCGCCGTCTTGAGTTTTTAATCGTTGTAATTTGTTCACACATTTTTTTTAAAAGTGACAATTTTTTTAGTTACAATTTCTGAGGTTTGGCATTTTCGCTTATCTGTTAGATGTCCAATGGTTGCCCGACATTTTGATCACATAATGCAACACCATTTTCTCATTGGACTATTTACACAGCATTTTGCTGTTAGGTGCGGCTCGCCACTATGATTTTACTAATGTAAAAATCTCAAAAAAATGCAGCTTCGGCATCTTGAAGTAAGGCCATCGATATGTTGTTGGATTTTAAGAAATAAATAATGTAGTGTTCGTCTGGCTACTGGTTGTTCTTTTAATTAATTTGTATTTGTATGTAATGTTAATTTTGGAAGGGATCCCTGCTTTTAGGGACGGATCCCAAAGTTGAAAAGGAGAAATCCCTGAGAGATCCATACAAAAAAGCGTAGACCACTTGACAATGACGCCAGTGCTTTTTTGTTCACAAATGGTAAATGTTTTTGACACAATGTGTCAGGAGTGTTGTTTAAGCACACCATCAATCGATCAATCGATAATCTAATTAAGCTCCAAAACGGGGGGATGGGGGGGGGATAATGCACCAGTCAATTGTAACAACGGCCTCCCCCCCGGTCCAGGGGTATAATGGGGGAAAATGGTCAGTGTTTTTACCTTACAGTTGACCCCGCAGTGCCGAATGCATGGGGACTGATTACAATTGACTGGTGCACAAAATTAAGGTCAATAAAGAAGAATATATAGGGTTTTTCTATTCCACATGGACAAAATTCATGGGGGATGTGGCATGTACAATGTTTGTAAAGAATTCTGAGACAGGAAGTAAAACTAGACTCCCCATGTTACTTAAAAAACCAGGAAGTAAGTTCATTTTTCCATACTTCGTATTTAAGAAATATTTGGGATAAAATGATGATTAAGTCGCCGATTGATGTTTTCTATATTGGATTGCATAATCTTGCAATTATTTATTGCTTTGTGTGTCTTTCTCTAATGTAGTCTAAAATATATGGAGGACAAAAGTATATACTTATTCTGTTATCAGCTAAAACTTGGTGCTTATCATTGAATTATTAGTTCCAAATGACACAAATACAACATAATAAGGTGCTTTCAGGTGAATTTATTGCTAAGTTCTTTTTTGAATCTTTTAAATCTCTTTGAACACAAACTGTTTTTTTATTATATATTAAATCAAAAATTGATCAAAATGGATTGATCGATTATTTCCAATGAACAACTATGGTTACAGACTAATTCTTCAAGATGTTTTCCCATACCATTCTTTAATTACACCATAAAAATTATTCAACAGACAGCTTTGTGGTATTGAAAAGTTGTAAAAATTTCTTAATAAAAAAGACATTGGTCTTGTATGGCAGGGGTGGACCCTAGATTTGATGTAACTTAGGGGCGTAACTAGGGACTAATGCACCCCTGCCTCAGAACCAAAATTTGTTTTTAAAGTAAAAAAGGGGGGGGGGGGGGCGTGTGTCTTCAGCTACTAGTCTTAAAATGTTCATTTAGGGTGTATTTTATTACGGCATATTTTATTACTTTTTTCTTCAATATTAAAATTAAATATATCAACTTGGACAATTAAGGAGGAGGGGAGAAGACTAGTCAAGGTGCCCCCCCCCCTGGATCCGCTAGTGCATAGTCAATAAAAGAACCCAAATGAATGAAGGCAAATTAAATGTGCATGGTCACATATCCTACATGTGTTACGTAGGCTTATAAGGCATAACTCCACTGAATACCCTCAGGCAAATTAACTACAGTAACCTCGTACCTATGAATCATTAATGAGGATGAATGCAGACGTTTGATTCATTGTGTCTCAAGCCAAGATTTCCCCACATACTTTTCTCCATTTTACTTCATACATACCATGGGACAATTGACTCGCAAAATCTTGGTTTAATGAATATGCATGAGGCAGGAGGGACAACCCTTCTTCCAATGAATTGGCATGTTACACTCAAATATTGTTCAATAACTATACTAAGTCAGTAGTCTCGGTGACCATGTGGTCTTGACTTCTTCCAAATATTATTGTACTGAGATGGGGGACCCAGTTCAACTCCTGCAATCTCCAGAATATTTTTTAACCGTAATGCATCTGGTTCTTTGTGGAAACTGCCTTATTAATTATTAGGGTAACCTAGGATGAGATTTCTCGAAAATTCCTAAGTCCCTTATAACAGGACTAAGCTAAGCTCCCTTTTTTTGTTTGTTTTTTCTACAATTTGCGTAATAGTTACTTTAGTAAGAGTTAATATAAACTTCATGCAAATATGAATTATATTTATGATAAACATAATAAACCTTTTTTTCATTTATTAAATCAATTGAAATATAAAATCAAATTGAAATATGTATTTTGCTAATCGAACTAAGCTGAAATAAGGTACTTAAGCCTGTTAAGGAACTTAAGCTTAAAAAGTCTTGAGAAATTAAGGCTTAAATGAGACCCAATTACTAAAAACTGAAATTGCCGAGAAATAAATGAATAATTCATGCATTACAAAGTTTCGCTATAGTCTATGTGTATTTTCCCATGGTGTATATTCTGTAAAGTAAATGGAATAATATAGGATGGGTTTTAATAATTGGTTACATCACTAGCAGTAAACCAGGATTTACTTTTTTTTCCCCACCATCTAATTCGTCAATAATGTCATTTCAACATTCCCACCCTAGGCACACACTGCCTTGACACAGAATGATATTTATCATATCATGGAGATATTAAAGAAGAGATATAGCTATAAAAAAAGAGAAGATAATCTAGCATTTTAAAGAAACGGAACCTGACTTCAAATATGATGCTATTGAATGGGCTGATAAGGATTAGTTTCCAAAAACACAACAAAATTATCTAGTTAAACCCATCTCTTATCTTTGGTTCTTCATAGAGACCATGAGCTTTGAATCATTTCCAATAGCTTTGCCTGATAATTAATATAGATAAAACACTATTCCCTAAACAGTCTTTGGTTTGTTAAAGTGCACTTTGCAAATTTACTGATATTGAAATTTTAAGTTTTACACTATGCAAAATGCGAATCTTGTTGATGTTGCAAAAACCTTTCATAATGAAAGTAAATCCCAAAAGAAATAGTTCCTCATAACGTTGTTGACAGACACCGAAACACATTACAAGGTTGGTTACAAGGCCATTCTACAGCAGCAGGTCGATGGGTAATGGAGAGAGTAACATATTTGGGTTCATCTATGCCAGCTCCTTCAAAAGCCTTAATTGTTTGTTGGTAAAGCGCTAGTCAATTCTATTTTTTTTTTAAATGTTGAAGAAGTTCGCTCCGAAACTTCTAATATATCCAAAAGTATAAAAAACATTTACAAGGACACTTGACTATTAGACAAGATGGCCTTAGTCCACAATGTGACACATATACCCATCATGGTGGTTAAATATGTACCTCAGTAATATCAGAGTTATATGTGTCGAAATGTGTCGGAGTAGTATACTCCATAAACTATTGCCAACAGCAAGCCAACCTGACCAACCAATGAAATATATGGTGACTCCAATATACCACCCTCTTAACATGGCTAATACATAGTCTAGTGGTATTTTTACACACTTGACTGTAAATCCAGGGGTCTCGAGTTGGATTCCCCCCACACCACTAAAAAATGCTTATCATGTTCCTGGAGCGACGTTAAATGGAGGTCCCATGTGACAGTGCTATACACTAGTGCACACTAAAAAACCAGAGTAGCTTTAACCAGGGTTACATTCTGTATGTGCATTTAATAATTCTCCGCAACCAAAATGACTGACAATCACTCAGCGAATACTGGCCTTGCCCAAGTGCGAGTATAAATAAGCTCACACACACACACACACCCTTCACACTGTGTTTTCAGGGCTATTATAACAAATGAATGCTTGTCTGTTGTTGTTTTCATTCAAACAAAGCGCATCACTTGACAAATATTAAAGCAAGGGTTATGGGCCTTGCTATTTATCTGATTTAATTTTAAATTCAATAAAATTATTTGAAAAAGGTTTTTATTTATGGCCATTATTTTAATTTTTGCACAACAACGCTAATGATGAAATCCACAACAAATCTGATGATGATGCCAACAGCGACAACAATTAAGGCTGTGACAATACATCGACTTTTATTCCTAGGAAAAGAAAGAAGCTAAAAACCTTTACAGGACTTGGACTGAGGTAAATAATTTCAATCCAGTTAACTCTAGAAATCATTGCAGCATGTAATTGCATCCACTCAGTTTTTCTCCCCACCTGAGACTTCCAGAAAGCGCTAAGTAATTACCTGTCGACAAACATTTCTGTTTCCATGACAACTGACAAAACTTTCTGAAAATCATCAATTTTTTTCTCTCCCCATGAAGACACAACTAGTTCTATAGTTCTATGGATATTGGTAAATTAAGCCAAGGCAGTATGCATCATTGACGTTGAGCGACGATGAGAAATCAATCGAGCGAAATCGTGATATTTCAGACGAGAAACGGATAAGCTCTCCCGAGAAAATGGCTTCCAGGGATTTCCAAGAAATACCAAGACAGATAAAAATAATGGGAGCAGAGAAAATTTCTCGTGCATTTCAATTAATTTGAGGAAATTTCATATGATTCGGAAATGCTGCGCAATAAAAACTGAACTGAAGTTTCAGCAATTATAAATTTGCAGAAATTTTTAAATATAATTATGCAAAAGGCATTCTTTCTTTATAAAATGTGACAAGATGATTGCAAAGCTGCAGATATTTCTTTGAAAAACAATGTTCAAACATGTGTAACAGAAAAAAATCCTTACCAGAATACTAAAACTAAAATTCTGCAGCAAGAAACCAGAATAGCCTTTCTGCTTGGTTAACTATGCACAGCTGAATTCCTTCACATGAAACTGAGCGGCACATTTCACATAAATTCTCCAGAATAAACTTCAGAACCCAGGCCTCTAGAAAAAAATCCAGTCAGTGTGAACATCCATCGATATGATCCTCCTTCAAAGTCAATTAAAAGAAAAGTCTTAATACAGTCCAGAATCATGGAGAAAATCTTTATCCAGTGTTCAAAGAAGCACAACAAATTTCCAAGTAATATCAGAGAGCTTGGCGAAGCAGTGAGCTGGAAATTCCACTAAATTCTCGGCTCGATGCCACTGGCTGCCTCACAGAGTGTGATTAATTCTCTCTGCAAATGGACTCGGGAATAACATGGATCGCAAATTACAAAATCTCACCTACAAAAATATTGGAGGGCCCAGTTTATTGTTTAGTGGGACAAGCAGGGTTTTTGAAATTTTGTTTTATTTATTTTATCCATTGAAATACTTTTGCTATTGTTTGAGCTAAGGTAAGCCGTCTATCATTGATACAAATACATATTAGTGGTAAAGTTTTATTAAAAAAATTCAAGTTACAAAATGTTGAATTTAAATATTTTGAAAATTTTCACCCAGGACTTTTTTTGATATTGGCATCCAAATAAATAACTTCCCTGTCAATGTCTATTTTTTTGGCCGCCCCTTAAAGTGTATCTACTCAAACAAGAGGGCCATGATGGCGCTAAAACGCTCACCTAAGCAAACTCTGATAAAGCATTAATAAAAATGTTGCAATTTAAATGTTTCTTTACTCATGACAATGCCATGTTTTTTATTTGTAAAGGGTCAAGCGAAGAATCTACCTGTAATGTTTCATTGTATTTGGCCTAGTAGTTTCAGAGATTTTTTTTTAAAGCAAAACAGTAAGTCGGCCATTTTGTTGTTGTTGTGGATGAATCTCAATGCCTTGTTGTATTTTTGTAGGGGGTCATGCAATGAAGCTTCCTGTAAAGTTTCAGTGAATTTGGCCTGGTAGTTTCAGAGGAGATGTTTTTTAAAGCAAAACAGGAAGTTTGCCAGATTGTTGTTGTTGTTCATTAATCGCAACCCCTTGTTGTATTTTAGTAAAAAAAGGTAAACCAAGGAAGCTTCCTGTAAAGTTTCATTGAATTTGGACTGGTAGTTTCAGAGATGTTTTTTTAAAGCAAAACAGGAAGTCAGCCATTTTGTTGTTGTTGTTGTGGATCAATCGTGACCCCTTGTTGCATTTTTTGTAGAGGGTCACCTAAGGAAGCTTCCTGTAAAGTTTCATTGAATTTAAACGGGTAATTTCAGAGGAGATGTTTTTTAAAACAAAACAGAATGTCAGCCATTTTGTTGTTGTTGTTGATCAATTGTGACCTCTTGTTGTATTTTTGTAGAGGGTCACCCAAGGAAGCTTCCTGTACAGTTTCATTGAATTTGGACTAGTAGTTTTAGAAGAGATGTTTTTTTCATTTTTAGCAAAACAGGAAGTTGGCCATTTTGTTGATGTTGTTGTTGTTGTTGATCAATCGTGACCCCTTGTTGTATTTTTCTAGAGAGTCACCATTACGAGGAAGCTTCCTGTAAAGTTTCATTGAATTTGGAGTGGAGCTTCAGAGGAGATGTTTTTTTAAAGCAAAACAGGAAGTCAGCCATTTTGTTGTTGTTCCTGTTGTTGTTGATCAATCGTGACCCCTTGTTGTATATTTGTAGAGGGTCACCATTATGAGGAAGTTTCCTGTAAAGTTTCATTGAATTTGGACTAATAGTTTCGGAGGAGATGCTTTTTAAAGCAAAACAGAAAGTCGGCCATTTTGTTGTTGTTGTTAATCAATCGTGACCCCTTGTTGTATTTTTGTAGAGGGACACCCAAGGAAGCTTCCTGTGAAGTTTCATTGAATTTGGCCAGGTAGTTTCTGAGGAGATGTTTTTTAAGCAATTGTGGACGGACGGACGGACGGACGATGGACAAAGACTGATCACAATAGCTCATCTTGAGCACTTCTTGCTCTGGTGAGCTAAAATAATTGATAAATTAATTTATATTGGCCTCATCACAAACTACATGGGTTGTGTATAACTGAAGTATCATCTCCTTTTTCTGAAGGACGAAGTAACTGAAAAGCCCAGTCTACGTGAAATCCATTTATAAGCCCTTAGTTAAACGCTGAAGGTTTAGGATTGTCAGAAATCTAGTGTATCAAGCCTTCAGATTTTACCTTAAAGCTGCACTCTCATAGATATACTATTTTGACAACTTTTTCATTTTTTGTCTTGGAAAGAGCAAAATTTTTGCGTAGATATCTGGAAACCAATGATAAAAAGAAATGCTGACAAAATATCAGATCGCAGATTTTCATATTTCCGTTCGAAAATTTATGGCTTAAACCGTTACTAACGGTGTAAGAGAAATTCATAAAACATCAATTTTTGAGCTTAAATATAAAAATCTTAGATCTAATTTTTAGTAAGCAGTCTTATATAACTGGTTTCCACGCACAAATTGGCTCGTTCCAAGACAAAAAATAAAAAAGTTGTCAAACGTTCAATCTGTGAGAGGGCAGCTTTAATGAGCCTTTTAATCTGATTATTCCAAAAAAACTGATCCTTCAAAAAACATTTTGCACAGACTTAAAAAGCCAATTTGGCAATCAAGTGATACATTTTTGCATTTTTGATTACAGAAATTAACAGTAAATCAACCTTTAAGAATTTTGTAGCCAGTCTACCAGGCTGTTTCCAATCACCGTGGTAACTGAAGTGGAATCGTGCACACTGCCGATTCTGAAAAATCGCCCACATCACTGCTCATCCTTGTTGAATCCCCACAGCAGTATTTCTTCTGTGATCGAATACAGGAATAATAAACTGTTTGGAACGAAATATTGTTATCCCTACTCAAGTTGTATCTTATATATTCTTCACAAACCAGTCATTCACGAAAGTCACAGTAAGCACTTTGATAACTACATTTTTACTTTACACTTTAACACCTGAAAATGGTTTTGAGTCATGAATGTAATAAATGTAAATAGGATTTATTCATGATCTTAGTACTTAAAAGTTTCCGTATAAATTCCAATATTTTCGTATATAAATCCAAGCATATGCCCCATTTTATTTTCAAGATCTAGGGTTATGAGTAAAACAATCTCAGGTCTAAGACTCACATTCAGAAAAGCATTTTTATTAAATTTCAAAGAATCATCTTTATTCTAGTCATTTAACAAAAAAACAACATAGGTAATTGCGCAATTTAGAATAGTACAGTCGAACCCCATTGGGTCGAATTCCTCGTTGGCTCGCCCTCGCTTGGCTCGAATTCCTCGTTGGCTCAAACTAGAAGTAAAGGACCGATTTCTTTATATTGAAGGTAAAAAATCCTGCTTCAGGCTCGAATTTTTCGAGGCTCGAGGCATTTTCCCTGGTCCCTGGGAGTTTGATGGAGCCCACGGGGTTTGACTGTACTGATATACTTCAAATTTCACTAGAAGGAATGTTACAATGAAATGCAGATTTTGCAGTTTTGCCACTTCAGTCTGAGCTAAGACTTGGAATCTATTTTCTTTTATCTGGACCAATAATGAACAATTTCCAAAGTCAATGTAGTTTGACAATCAACACAATTCATAATTAACTGTCACCATGCAGGCATGGACAAGATTCCTCATTTTTCAAGCCACTGGTTTGCGAAAATGTTCTACTGGAGCACAGGATTAGTTGTAATCCGAAAGAAATTTGTGCCAATAATGAAAGCCAACCATGTGGACAATTAGCTCTGGCACTAATATACATGCCAGACCAACCGTAAACTCTCGACTAAAACTTGCCATTAATTTGGCCTCAATATTGAATAAGTAGAACGCAAGCAACATAAAGCATATGCCAACACTTTTCTGTTTTTTCTCTCAGTTAAACAAGGTTTTAAAGGCATATGATACAATTGCAAGATAAAAAGAAAATTGTCAAAAACTTACATCAAAATTGACATCATTGTGTACAACGATTTGATTCTTACTTACGGATATATCACATCGCTTACGACACATATATCTTACGTAGTTTCTGTGCATTTTTCCAATTTGAAATTTATGGAGGTCGTCTACAACATAAATCCAAGTAAGTTTAAAAAAAGTGTTGGTATACTTATCTTTACTCATAAAAAGGAATCATTTAAAGTGGGAAACTATTATGCCCAGATATTCAAGCTAGGTCTATGAATGAAATACAACTGTATACCAAAAAGAAAGATAACTCTCGAAATTGACCATCAAAGACAAGTTAGCTGTCAGCTCCCTTTGCAGACAGCCTGAGCCATTTATAATTTGTACATGTAGAATACAGTCAGTGTGAAAAAAGCCCCGCAACCAGAGTTTTATATGGATTTTTTTTATTTCAAGAATTCTCAACCATCATAAAAACATTCCAGTGAAATTTGGCTGCAACTGTGGTTAAGGAGGAAAAGTTGTTTGAAGGAAAATGTTGATTACGGACGGACAAGGGACACGCACAGTACCCTTTCACAACTAGGGGTGGGTATTGCTCAGATTTTTTTCGATACGATACATATTGCAATATGGAGGTGGCGATACGCGATACGATACAGCAATACTTATAGTACAAATAAACAGTTCAACACTTTTTTATTTCAGAAAAACTTAAAACATGTGAACAAAAATCAACAACAAAGAATGTGGTTTTGTTACACAAAACAACAAAATACTTCTTGTATCAAATACCTGATACCAGAAAAAAGTAATTAAACTGTGAATATATGAACTTACAAGTTTTTTCTTTAACCTTTACATGACCAAGCCGAACGGTTATGTTAAATTGACGAATATTTGTAGACAGTTAAAAATATTATCTAATTTGCCTGGCCAGTTCTATTGCTTCACTGGTAAAATGAACTTTTGTCTTCATCATGACTTATGGTTCAATGCCGCCATGTTAATTTATTTGTGAAAATGAGTTAACAATCATGATTTTACAGGTCTGTCAGCATGTAAGTCATATAACTCTACTAGCTACTTCTGTATTACAAATATTGCAAAAGATCTTTATATAGTTTGAATTAATGTAGAGATTATTTTAGTTTTTGAGTTATGGTCAAGGTGAAATATTTTCTCACCAACAAGGACATCGACGCAATATCTAACAATACATCGTGAGGCACCATGGGGTCACAGTCATGAGGCACCATGGGGTCGCTGTCATGAGGCACCATGGGGTCACAGTCATGAGGCACCATGGGGTCACAGTCATGAGGCACCATGGAGTCACAGTCATGAGGCACCATGGAGTCACCGTCGTGAGGCACCATGGGGTCAGCGTCGTGAGGCATCATGGAGTCACCGTCGTGAGGCACCATGGAGTCACCGTCGTGAGGCACCATTGAGTCACCGTCGTGAGGCACCATGGGGTCGCTGTCATGAGGCACCATGGAGTCACCGTCGTGAGGCACCATAGAGTCAGCGTCGTGAGGCACCATGGAGTCACCGTCGTGAGGCACCATTGAGTCACCATCGTGAGGCACCATTGAGTCACCGTCGTGAGGCACCATGGAGTCACCGTCGTGAGGCACCATGGAGTCACCGTCGTGAGGCACCATTGAGTCACCGTCGTGAGGCACCATTGAGTCACCGTCGTGAGGCACCATGGGCTTACCCTCGTGAGGCACCATTGAGTCAGCGTCATGAGGCACCATTGAGTCAATGTCGTGAGGCACCATTGAGTCAGCGTCGTGAGGCACCATGGAGTCACTGTCGTGAGGCACCATGGAGTCAGTGTCGTGAGGCACCATGGAGTCACCGTCGTGAGGCACCATGGAATCACCGTCGTGAGGCACCATGGAGTCACCGTCGTGAGGCACCATGGAGTCACCGTCGTGAGGCACCATTGAGTCAGCGTCGTGAGGCACCATGGAGTCACCGTCGTGAGGCACGATTGAGTCAGCGTCGTGAGGCACCATGGAGTCACCGTCGTGAGGCACCATGGAGTCACCGTCGTGAGGCACCATGGAGTCACCGTCGTGAGGCACCATGGGGTTACCCTCGTGAGGCAACAAAATTTAGTATTATTGAAAAAGGTTCAATGAAATACCAAGCTTATTCGTACATTGGAAACTTTAAAATAAAGGAAGCTTAAAATTAGATATCCTACGGCATTGTTATGGGATCTTCTTGCTTGGTACCCAAAACATTTGAACTTAAAACTGATGTTGTTATAGCATTCAGTACATTTTGGAGTTGTCTAAGTGATATTGAAAAATAAGGAGTCAAACAATTTCAAAATAAAAAAAAAACTTTTTTTTCATATTAATTGATTAGGAATACATTTTAAGATTCAAATCTGTTAGTAAAGTTTTATATAAAGGTTGTTTTTCTCATAATGATAATTAATTTTCTTAGAACCATCAAGTACAACATTTGAGATAACATTAAGGCATCAATTGCAGAAATTACAATAACACCTACTTAAACATGATTTCCAAACTTGGCATTGCATTTCAATATCAAAATTTAGCAAGACCCAAAAGAGCCGTCAATTTTCCCAAACAATTGTTCAATATTTCCCTGCACAGAAACTAAAGGAGCAAATAATCAAACAGACAATAAAAAAGCTCAATTGTATTACACTGTAGCTGTTTGATTGATTAACTCGTTTCATCCCTAAGTAGTTTAAGGCCTAAAAAAGAAAAATATTTGGTTCAGGTTGACCCGACCCTACATACAAAATAGGTGCTGACCCTACCGTTTTTATAATCAGCTGGTAAAAAAAATAAACATAAATCAATAAATAAATGTGTTTTAATTAATAAGGTCTAAAAAAAAAAATATGTTTGGTCAGGGTTACATCCTTTTCAAAAATAGGTAGGTAGGTAGGCTTTTTATTATTATCTTTTTTTTATTAGGCTTTATATATTATTAAAAATGTGCCTGTCAAAAGAAATAAAAAAAAAAATATAAAAAAACTCAAGGGACATAATTTGTATTAAGGGTTAAAATGGAGTTATGTTTCTTGTTGTAAAATGGTCGTAAATAATTTTGAATTTTAATAAGTGCATTGAATGAAAGGTATAGAAGTTTTTTTTATTAAAATCCCAACTTGCCCTTAACTTTTACTTGCCTAAAACTTTAACCTAAGTCAATCAGGGGCCATAAATTGTATTAAGGATATGGAGTTATGTAACCTCATTGGATGATGGTCCTGAACAATTGTGTGAAGTATTAAGTCAATTGAATAAAGGGTATAGAAGTTATTAATAAATATCCCAACCTGCCCTAAAACTTTAACCTAAGTCCAATAGTCAATCAAGGGCCATAATTTGTATAAAAGATAATATGGAGTTATCTAACCTCATCATGTGATGGCCCTGAACAACCGTGTGAAGTATTAAGTCAATTGAATGAATGATATTGGAGTTTTAAGTGAAAATCCCAACTTGCCCTAAAACTTTAACCTAAGACAATCAGGGGCCATAACTTGTATTAAGGATAATATGGAGTTATGTAACCTCATTGTGTGATGGTCCTGAACAACTGTGTGAAGTATTAAGTCAATTGAACAAAGGGTATAGAAGTTATTTATAAATATCCCAACCTGCCCTAAAACTTTAACCTGAGTTTCATAGTCAATCAGGGGCCATACTCTGTGTAAAGAATAATATGGAGTTATCTAACCTCATCATGTGATGGCCCTGAACAACTGTGTGAAGTATTAACTCAATTGAATGAAAGGTATTGGACTTATAAGTGAAAATCCCAACTTGCCCTAAAACTTTAACCGGACGCCGACAACGACGCCGACGCGAGTAGAATAGCCCACCTATTCTTCGAATAGTCGAGCTAATAAATAGCCTACTTACCCAAACTGTTTTTGGAAAAGATGTTATCATACCAAATCATATCAGTTCAAATGGTCAAGACTTTTCTACGCTAATAACTTTTCTGTACATGTATTAGAGGCCTGTAACAGATCTTTAACAGTGTGCGAAACTAACCTTTTTTACCTTGTAGCCAATGGGGTTTACAGACTTTGATATTTCTGAAGCCCAAGCCAGATTTACAGCCCATCAGATTACAGAAAAAAGCATCTTGAGAATCTTACATAGTTAAAAACAAGGAATGATATGATGATATGACATAATTATGTCTGGGAGTAGGATTGTTACTGGTCCCAGCAAGTGTACAATTTTTTATTTTATTTTGTATGAATGCAAGTATGGTGGTCCAGGTGTGGTCCTGTGTTGCCAGGGGGCAGGGCAGCTGGTGAAGCGGGAAGGTGTCGGTCCTGTCAACATGTGCTGCTTGTGACAGGATTTTATTTAGGCATAAAAAAAACCAACAAGAGGCACATCAGTGCCTGTGCTCCACTGGCCAAAAGGTTCAAGCAAAGACCACCTAACGAACATTTTCGTCAAGTTTCATAGAAATACAATCATCAATTTTTGAGGAGAAGTTATTTAAAAAATTTTTTTACTTTAATAGCTCTGGCTGCCATGTTGTGCAGTGGACCGAAATGATTTGGGCAATTTGAGTAAAGGAGCACCAAACAAACATTTCTGTCAAGTTTTATCGAAAAAAGGTCATCGGTTTCGACGACAAGTCGTATAAAGTTTTTTTTATTTTTTAGCTCTGGCAGCCATGGTGTGCAGTGGACTGGAACCATTTAACAAATTTTGGTTAATGACCACCCAAGGAACATTTCTGTCAAGTTTCATCAAAATCTGATCATCGGTTAACATTTAATCTGAATAGATTATGAAGCAAATATCTAACCTGAACAAGAACTGACGAGATAGAATCGACTTGGTGTTTCACTTACACTTTTCGGCCATTTAAGTTACTAAAAATAGCTGTTTCATAAACTTTCAGAATGTCACTTAAACGAAAATTAATGTTCAGTCTATATATACTTTCCTATGTATAAATGTAAGGTTTTTAAATTGATCTTTTTGTGAGAACTTTATGCTTATATGTTTACTCATAAATTATTATTGTTTAAAAATTATTTAAAGATGCTATACGTGAAAAATTAAGACATTATTTTTTTTTCTATTAAAGGGAGGTAATTCAGTAGTAAAATGTAATCAAAGCTATTAAAGCATGGCATTTCTTTTCTAACCATGTTGATATTATTACAGTCTATTCAAGCAAGATGCCTTTTGTTTTTACATAGTACCCATAGGTTCTGAAAAACAAGGAGCACTATTCCCAACAGAAGGATGTCACTCCCTATCACTGCATGAGCATCATAATAAAGAAATGTTTACTCAAACTGCAAGCTGCTCAATTGAAATAGCTATTTACCTCAAGCATACAGTTTTATAATGTGGCAAAATAGTCGGACTACTAGATTGTCATTCGGACTAGTAAAATATGCCATTATGCTAGTCCAACTGGCTAGTAGGTTAAAATGTTTTTCGTGAAGACTGCGGACGAGAAGTCCTTAAAGGTTTTTCTATTTTTAACTCTCACAGCCATGTTGTGCAGCGGACCGGAACCATTTGGGCAATTTTGGTTAAAGGGCATCCCGATGAACATTTATGTAAAGTTTCATCAAAATCTGATAATCGGTTTCTGAGAAGATGTAGTTTAACGGGTTTTTTCTATTCTTAGCTCTGGTGCCCATGTTGTGCAGCAGACCAGAACTGTTTGGGCTATTTTGGTTAAGGACTACCCAAGTAACATTTCTGTCAAGTTTCATTGCAATACGATCATCGGTTTCTGAGGAGAAGTCGTTTAAAGGTTTTTCTATTTTTACCTCTGGGGGCCATCTTGTGCAGTGGACCGAAACCATTGAAGCAAATTTGATAAAGGACCATCCAAGGAACATTTCTGTGAAGTTTCATCAAAATCTGATCACCGGTTTCTGAGAAGATGTTCTTTAAAGGTTTTTCTATTTTTTTGCCCTGGCAGCCATGTTGTGCAGCGGACCGGAACCATTTGAGCAATTTTGGTTAAGGACCACCCAAGGAACAATTCTGTCAAGTTTCATCATAATCTGCCTATCCGCTTCAGAGGAGATGTCGTTTAAAGATTTTGCTATTTTTAGCTGTGGCGGCCATATTGTGCAATGGACCAGAACCATTTGAGCAATTTTAATAAAGGACCACCCAAGGAACATTACTATCAAGTTTCATCAAAATCTGCCGAACCGTTTCAGAGGAGATGTCGTTTAAAGATTTTGCTATTTTTAGCTCTGGCGGCCATATTGTGCAATGGACCTGAACCATTTGAGCAATTTTGGTAAAGGACCACCAAAGGAACATTCCTGTGAAGTTTTGTCAAAATCCGCTTATCAGTTTCAGAGGAGATGTCGTTTAAAGTAAAAGTTTACGCACGCACGCACGCACGCACGCACTCACGACGGACAATCTGTGACGACATAAGCTCCATGGCCTTCGGCCAGTGGAGCTAAAAACCTTTGTTTCCGGTAACCCGACCAACCCTATTTATTCCTCGCCGACCCTAATCTTTTTTTTTGGCATATAAGTAAAAAATCAAAATTAAATATACTGTCGTTATTTTCATTGTTTGTCTGTCTCTGTTCCCAGAGAATAAACTTTGTTTCCTTATTATGTATTACCAAGACGCTTTGTCAACAGGGAAACGAAATGGCGGAGTTCGGCGATCCCTGTCCCATATCTTCAAATTGGCAAACGCATGTGTTGGTCCGAACACGTGGTTGATCACAGGAGACACATTTTGCTGTCTTTATAATGAAGATTTTTAGGCTATAGTTCGCGGTGTTATTTATCCATGTCCAAAATAGAACTTACTTTTTTTACATAAGGCTTTGCGTATATCATGCAGGCTTCTTACGATTAGGCTTTGCGAATTCATGCAAGCTTAACAGCGAGGTTCACATTTCATTAAACGTTACATTAATTTATCTGCAGTTATCAATGGTTATTTATTTCGCCTTATTTAAGTCCCATCAACTGAAATCCAAACAAAAACCTGCGAAAGTTAAAACAACACATTTATAGGAATATGTCGGCTGCAGATCAAACGGTACTATTTGTGAAGTCAGAGCATGAGTGGTAATAAGATCAAAGGCGGGTGACTTCGGTTTGTATTTAAATCGGTCGGTCGGATACCATATGATACCATTTGATTGCCAGGATTTGTCTAGGCTGGTACGAAAATACCATACAATAAAAAAAATATAATTATCAATAATCATCGTCTGGGAATCTTAAAACAATGACCCAGATATTTGAATTCACTTCAAATATGAATGAAACTTTGATTGTTACGAGAATAATGATAAATTATAAATAATAAAATACGTAAAATAAATCCGTATCTGTGTTTAGTTGATCTATTATTAGCCTACCTCCACATAAGAGAGCTCACAGTTGACATGAAAATTCAAGCAAATTAACAAATTTAGTTGATAAATGACTGTTTCGCTAGAACATCATCATAGATTTGTAGAAATTGAAGTGCTGGATTTGTTCTGAAAACCGATCACGTCTTTAAAGGAGTATTGTATACAACAAACACTAAATTTCATGGGCAAAAGTGGTGGGAAAATACGGTAGTCGAAGGTAAGGAAATTATTTCAGACATTAAACATCGCTGTTTTTTTCTGACTTTTTGTTAATTATGGAAAGCTTAGATATAATATAATTGATTTGATGCAACAGAATTTTGCATGAAATCGAAACTGTAAAAAACAAAATCTCGACCGACTGACCCTATTTTTTTTCCGCCATGTTACCAGAAACAGGTATTTTTTATTTGGCCTTACATCTATTTCATAATTTTTCGGTAACTAAATAAAAGTTTATTTGAAAAAATCAAGACAAAAAATCATCCACACTTCAATATCTTTCTAGTCACCCATCAAAAAACATATAAGAGATGATATGTATTACAATATGATTTCCATCAAAATAATTATTTTCAAGCAGTAAGACTACAGTTTTGCTTGACAAGGGAGATCACTGCAACAGAAAACATCAAGGACAATGAAAGATTATCTGGAAGTCGGTCAACAATTTTTGAGGTAAACATTCTCCAAACAATTTTTTTATCCAACAAGTGCAATGATTTCATCGCCAGTCAGGCTATCTTATTTTTTTTTTGTCCAGGTCATTTTTTCGTCACCAAGGGCCATCAGGCTACGGTTAACGTTACAAACAGTTTGAGAAATTGTGAAGAACCGTCTTTTGTTTTACACAGTATTTTCAAGTCTACATGTATTGCTGTTATTCATATTTTTGTAGTGGAATATATAATCAAAATTAATATCCCCAACGTTGGAAAAAAACAGGGGCGAATGTACGATTTGACGTTAGGGGTAAACTTTTGACTTGCACCCCTGGTACTCCTGTTAGAACCGTAATTAAAATATAAAGCAAACTCGGACAATTAAAGGGGGAGGGGTCTCACCCAGCCTGCTCCCCCCTCTGGATCAGCTAGTGATAAATACTATACATGCCAGTTATTGATAAATACTGTACATGTTAAATAGCCCCTAAAATAGTTTTAATTTCATTCTGGAATGGATAAATATTCAAGTCATCAATTAAGCATTAAGTATTCTCCACCACTAAGTCAAGAGTAAGCGGGATGAAGTATGAATACACGAGAATGCACCATCAAGGACTAAAATAGGCGAAACATTTTTGGGGAAGACCTCCCCTTCTGCCGTTCAGTAAACTCCATTAAATAACTATATTTCCCGGAGGAGCGTATGTGAGTGAATAGAAAATACATTGATAAAACTAATTACATTGGCCCAGTCTGGTAAATGCATACTTACACCTAAATATTTAAAGTCAAGCACTCAGCAATCAGCATCACGACGTTGCTGCATCTGACAAGTGGCGGGAAATGGGTACAGGATTTTTATATCGAATTGAAGTTCGATCAGACTCGAGTCAGAGTGGGCAATCTCCTACGCAGTGACCTCCCTTACTTCATATTTCATCATAGACTGTAACTCATCCCGTTGGGTGTCTTGCTGGGATGAAAAAATACAACAACATTGGCCGATACAGATAAAAAACAAAACAAAGCTTGTTCTAGTAATTATATACTTTATTCATTAAATGAACGTATCTTTCACACATGAATAGGCTATAGGCAATCAATAAATCAATAAATCAATAAATAAATACATAAATAAATAAATAAATAAATAAATAAATAAATAAATAAATAAATAAATAAATAAATAAATAAATAAAAAGATAAATAGAAAGATAAATAAATACAATAATTTAATAAATAAATAAATAAATAAATAAATAAATAAATAAATAAATAAATAAATAAATAAATAAATAAATAAATAAATAAATAAAAAGATAAATAGAAAGATAAATAAATACAATAATTTAATAAATAAATAAATAAATAAATAAATAAATAAATAAATAAATAAATAAATAAATAAATAAATACTAAAATAAAAAAATAATCAATCAATCGATCAATCAATCAATCAATCAATCGATCAATCAATCAATCAAATTAATAAATAAACAAATAAATCATTCAAAAGATCATTCAATCAAATAAATAAATAAACAAATCAATAAATCAAATCAATCAAATCAATAAATCAATCAAACAATCAAACAATCAACTAGAACTTTGCTCAAAGGGGCATTTTATGCTTTGACGAGTTCATTTGTTTACATTGACGATTAAAAGAATGAATAACTGGTTAAGGTCTCTTTAGCTAGAACCTAAAACAAGACCATGTTTAATCATCATTTCATTACTTAATCTCATCCAAATTAATATGTGGTTATACACTTTAAGAACGTCACACTGAACTATAAGTTCAAAACTCATATATAGACGGCCGTAAACAGTGAGCAATGTCTCGACTTTCACAATGTTATTAACGTGTCGTCTACCAAAACCACTCGACCGATCTATACCGTTGATGCATGACAACGCGCAAAATTTGACCAATCAACGGTCACTAAAATAAAGAATATTTATTCATGTAGTCCAATCGGCTTGTCACTTGATTAAATATCATTTTTGAAGTTGTCCAATCCACGTGTCTTTTTTTAAAAGTTACTGGTTGAAGTTGTCTAATCCATATTTATCAACTAATCTAAATTACTTTTTAAGTGATTGTCTAATCCACGTTTCAAGTGATTTGCAAACTCATTGTTAAAACAATTCAATCCACGTGTCGATAATTAAATTGTAATCAATTTAGCTGCCCAATTAATGTTTCAATACATTAAACTACCTGTTTAAGCTGGCATCTCCACATGACGATAATTAAATTCTACTTGTTTAAGTTGTCAAATTCATGTGTCAGTAAACTTAACACTAATTGTTTTAACCTAGCCACGTGTCGATAGTAAAACACACACTGTTCAAGCTGTTCAATTCAATTCATGTGTCATTTAAATTAAAGTCTGCTTGTTTAATCCACTTGCACATATATTAAGGAGATCTTCTTTAAAGAAAATGTTTAATTTAAGATTTACTAATTTAAAGACTTCTTGTTTAAGATGTCTATTTCACGAAAACCTAAACGAAACATAGGCCACAACATTCACGTGTCACGGTGACCTTGGTAAACGGATCACATGTCAGAGTCCGACGTTGTCCAATTCACGTGTCATTTGGCACACGGCACACGGCTCACAGAACAGCGTACTCAAGAAATCCCCGACGATTGATCCCTATAAATATAGAACAAAATGTGTCGATATCAGAAACATTAGTTCATTGGCGGGGACACACCAGCATTCGGAACCCCTCGGCCATTTTCTATCAAAAACAACCTCGGACGTATATGGACGATTTACAATGTCAGCTATCTGTACACTTTAACTACGCTGCAAGCAGATCGCGTAGTAATTTTAATTTAGCAGTAAACCATAATGACTTAACTCTTGGGAATCTTAATTATGTTTATAATACACCTCACTGGCAATCAATTTAAACTTAGGTATACAATTACAAGCTAAAACACTGCATTTAATTAAACCTAAAATTTTACGACCTACTTCTACAGATGTACCGGCATACATCCGAGGTTGTTTTAGATAGAAAATTGCCGAGGAGTTCCGAATGACAAAAAAGATGATAGGCGCTATTCTTTCTTTTTAATGTACATGTCACAATGCTCTTAAGTGATTTAAACCTCTCTTTTAAATCTCTGTAGCACCATGGCATAAAATACCACAGCGGGTTGATGACGAAGGCTCATTTAAGTCATAATAAATCAGTTTAACTGGCCAAAATTATATTTTACACACACTTGAACATATATATCATCAATATAATACATTGCGTAAAATGAAATTTGACAAAAGTTCAACTGATTTATTATGACTTTAATGAGGCTGTCATCAAGCGTCTGTGTAAAATACTGACACTTAAAGCAGCTAGTTTGCTTCTCACCAATGCGCCCTAGTGTAATTCTAAATGTGAATTTGCGAAGTACACTCAAGTACAGATACAGTAACTTACATCGTCGGCTATACCCGGTACACTATAACGCTCTACTTCTTTGAGCTACTAGTGCAAAGTAATCGGAACTAGGAGCGCCGCAATGCGACGGAACCAGGTTTTCCATACGGGGACAAAGAAATGATAGCAATTTAATTTAGTGTATGGGTCCGAAAAAAGCAGCAGCCTTCCTCTTTATGTTTTAGTAACAGTGACAATGAATTTAAACCCACTTTTCAAAAGCAAAACCAAGCTAGCTCCTCACATACGCTGCCCATACGACCAGCCCCATCACTATCCACAAGTCCTAACTAAAGTTATTGGTCGAAAGCCATTTTTTTTCTACTTTTACGGTGACAAAGACCTTGACCGCACCCCCATCAAAAGCAACCCAAGCCAT
Source organism: Mya arenaria (assembly GCF_026914265.1). NCBI lineage: Eukaryota > Metazoa > Mollusca > Bivalvia > Myida > Myidae > Mya > Mya arenaria. The sequence goes on along the minus strand of NC_069130.1, from coordinate 14,579,784 downwards.
GTCTTCACATAACCTTCCTACACACCAAGGTTCATAACTATTAATCAATCCGAATTAGAGTTATTTGCGGAAACAATTTTTCTATATTTAGCAACAGTGACCTTGACTCTGACCCCAACATTCCAGGCTAGCTCATACGCGTCAAGTTTCTTCACTATCCATCAACGTCTTGTTATTTGGCGAAACATCATATAAGCTACCAACACACAAGGTTTCTTCACTATCAATCCTTCCTAACTAAAGTTTTTGGGTGGAAACCAAGTTTCTATTTTAGTAAAAGTGAACTTCACCTTGACCCCACCCCCTAAACAACAATCCCACTCTAGCTCTTCACACAAGCTATCTAAAAATCAAGTTTCATCACTTCTAAAGTCATTGGGCAGAAACCAATGTTTAACACTCGTCCGACCGCCCGCCCGTCTTACGACTTCCTGAGTCCAAAAAGCCGGTTTTCGTTGAACACCTGGTTAATTAAAAACCCAGGATGCCGACGATACACGATCATGTGACCACACTACATGTATTTTAATATCGTATCGACGAACTAGATGAATATAGATTTCAAGACGATCGAGTGTTTTAAAACCATTGTAGTTAAGTTTAAACGTTTAATTCACGAAGCTTTGTAACTTACCTTTATTCCAAACTGGGTTCTGACCTTAACCCTGAGCCCAAACGTTGCACAGGGCAGGAGTCCCATGAAGGGCGTCTCACCCATCCGGATAGCTAGCATGTACTTGTGATAGCACCAACAACATGCCAGACTTGCATCTGAAATAATATATATTGAAAATAATTAATGTTACTCCTATTAAACAACACTCCACGCATGCGATCGAAATAATATTCATAATAGTTGTAAAAATATTATCTTGTCACCCCGAACCAGATAGCTTGCTTTACCTAGAGGCTACGTGATACTTGACGGAACCAGGCTGTTGTGTAAACATTGGCGCGAGGGACTGATAACATGCCGAGACAAAGTTCTAAAAGTATCTAAATGTATACACATATCAAAATATGTTTTTTCTCTCTCAAACATCATGCCCGATGCTGCCTACTACCTTATCACCAATTATGTTTTTTTAACATTACCATTTAAAGCAGATTCTTAGCAAGGACAGGGCCTTGCAGAAGAAAGCCATGGTGCTAAGGTTGAAAAGAGCATATTTTATCGACGGTGAAGAACTGAATTGTGATGATTATTTTGTCACAAACTAATAGAAATGTGTTTAATTGAAGTAATTTTAGATTTCAATGGCTTTTAAGGTATTATAATCTTATAATAACTCTTTAAGCAAAACAAAATACACCGTTGATTATCAAAAACATTCAAATCTAAGAAGGTAGGAGGATGAACATGCTGATCTCCATGAAGACAAAAGGTCATTACCCATCAAGGGTACCCTTTTCCTACACCCTGCTGCCTTTTAACTTACACCCTGCTGTGCCCTTTTGTTTGACATATTTTCAGAAAAAGTATCAAATATATCAATTATCAAACAAATGATAAAAAAACATAATTTTGACATTAAAGAAAAGATGACAGCTAAGGTATTCATAACAAACTCTTAGTACTGAAAGTAGTTTCAACACAAACACAGTAAGAATTGAACATTGGCCCTAGCAAGTGTCCCATTAAGGCTCAGTAAATGCGTACCGTAAGTGCCCTTTCTGACCTAGCAAGGTAAGTAAATCAGTGAAATCAAACAATCAACACTCACTGGATGTCTGCCCCTGTTCACATGTACACAGTGGCGCCTTCCAATCCCGTTCGATGAGTGTGTCGTCAAATGCCGCCTTGGCCACGGACCTTCGCCATACCTCCTTCTTTTCTGAACCGTTCGTCTTTAAAAACGATAAACAGTATAAAACGTTCCACAAAGCTTTTATGACAGAGAAAGATCAAAGTATGAGACAGAAAACACAAATCATGACTGAGAATGATACATGTCTTTGAGAATGGGTAAACCGATGAATTAGACCAATCAAATGCATGTTGCGTAATTCACTGCCAAAAACTATACGGCAGGTAGGTGAAGATACTTGATATATATATTTACACCTTTACAGTTAAGTACACATACCTATGGTATAAGCAGCTAAACCTTTAAACAAACACACACATACATGATGAAGATTTTGGTTTATAAAGTCGTATTGAGTTAATACGCTTCATGATGTATTTTTCATTGAATTGTTTTTTTACAATTTCTATACCTTAAGTCCGCTCGGCTGACTCGTGATAGTGTCGTCTGTTGGCGTCGTTGACGTAAACGAACCGCCTGTCATCACTACCGACTCTGCAAAGTATATGAAGGAACATGCCATTAAACAGAAAGTGAAACATGTCATATCTCATATCTGGGTAAACATGCGATCTGCAGCTCAGTACAGCTGGTTCATCTTGAACAAATTTGATTCGTATGGTCCCCCGCCATTCCCATCGAGTTAAGGAATCCGACTCATTGCTGAAACCATTATTCTTTATGTTAGCTTGATGTCTGGTTACCATATACATTTATATTTTGGTGTCATTTGTAAGCTTTTTTGTGTTGTTGTTTACGAATATCTTCATAAATAAATGACCATTAAAACGCTTTACATGAAGTTATTACAGTGTGTTTTATCATTGCTCATTATTTGAGCTGATATGGGTCGTAACATAACCTTTTCTTGATAGTCAGAAATGTACTCTTACTCCCAAATAAGATTTACCACAATTAATACAACTGTTTTGACATACACAATGTATTAAAAAGGATGAACACATTTCGAACACAATAGTTCTAATGAAGGATACCGAGTTTAAATTTGAAAAAGGGTGCAGAAAAGATGTTATTTCAAACTTTTGATACTATAGTAGTTCACAGTAAATCTTTTAGCACTCACCAATCATATAATATGTATGCGTTTTCAGCTATTAAATACACGGTTACAATCTTGTTATCAGTAATTAATATTTTCCATAAATGCATTATATAGTAAGTAGTTGAAGGTTTATCACTCCAAATGAATGTTTGTTATACATGTGTAAGTATTGATTTAGAATAAGAGTGTGACTTTAAACTGTTTCGATATCATATATTCAAGTCCTTTTAAATGATCCCGAAAAAATATTGGATCACCAAGCATCGAAAGTTCACAAAAAATGTGTCGTATTCTTTCTTTTTTATTAAAGGAAGCTGGTCCGCGACTATCAACGTGCCTTTTTCATATACCTTAATCCAACCCTAAGATATTAACTTTCATATTCATGACAAAATGTAAGTGATAAAACAAAGATTTATATGACCGACTATTATTCAATGTAAACTCACGGACAAAAATGATTCTGTTTTAATACCAAAAACAGTCCTTACTTATCATGTGGATGCTTGATGCTTGTTTGTTGCCATGCTGAGCTTGTTTATGCAGTTTTTATATAAATATTGCTATGCAATGATCATTTCCATAGATCACATTATTCTAGACTAGCATTTACAAAAATTGATTTTTTTCCATTCCTCAGATAACTACCATCCAGCTGGCAGAATTTCAATACTGATTCCTGGCGTGATTATTCGAAATCTTTCTATCAGCATGAACATGATAAACATCTCATGCATGCTACTTCAATTTAATGACAAAATTCCGATCTTTTTGTTTCATATCATATTTTCAAATGCTTGTGTTCGTGTTTATGCCTCGCAACTTACACATGTGTTTAATATTTTTGCCTCGGTGTTACTTTGGTCTATTCAAGTATGAGGTTTTTTGCCCTTTCACCATCTGTCAATTTACATTAAGTAAACAGTTAAACTGTCTGATTTCCACCAATTAGGGCCATTCGTCTGTTTCTCGGTCCGTCCGTCTGTATATCAGTTTTCAGCATGTACATTATTTCTGTCGAATTCTGACTACCGTCCGTTTGCCTGTATGCCAGTCATTCCGTCCGTCCGTTTGTTGCATGCACTTTTAAACCGTCCGTGGTCTCGTAGTCATTCCAATTGCCTAGAACGTATGTTTGTCGATCTGTCCATACTTCGGTCTCTTCCTGGCCGTCAGTCCAAAGTCTAAATTTACCCCCCAAAATTGTCAATCCGTCAGTGTTTCTATGCTTGTTTGTATATGTAGTCCATATTTTCATGACTATAACAGCCTTTTTGGTTCTGATTGATCGCTGTTTATGGTCATGTAGAAGTCACTGATGCACACCTACCCATGACACAGATAAGGATACAACTAGATTGAGATGCACGGTCTTGAAGAACTGTCGTGAAAACTGACATGTTTGAATTAATTGATCGACATAATGTTGCACTTAGTTTCACTTATATTTCATCATTCCAATAAATATGTTTTTGACGGAAAAAAAAATGCAGTTAACTATTAATATTACAAGCGTGTCCAGAATCCGGACACAAATGTGTTGAGTTTCAAAGAAGATCAGTCTTAGACCCGACGGTAGCCTAATGAGCGAAGGACAGTCATCATGGACAGTTTAAAGTGTCTGGTTGACCACTCTAGAAGTTCCGCTTAAAGATGCACTCTTACTGCCAGATAAGATTTACCACAATTAATAAAATTGTTTTAATATTCCTAAAAGGATGAATAAATGTTGAAAACAATGGTTCTTATGAAGTATACTGAGCATAACTTGAAAGAAATAAACATAAAACACGGTATTTCTACCTTATGAGAACCTAGTAGACCACAGTAAATCTCTTAGCATTCACCAATCATTATTTTTTTGCGCTTTCTGCTAATAAATACACGGTTACAAATTTGTTATCAGTAATAAATGTTTTCCATAAATGCATTATTTAGTAAGTAGTTGAAGGTTTATAAGTCAAAATTGTTGTTTGATATACATGGTTATGTATTGAATTTGAACAAGAATGTCACTTTAAAATCATTTTCGGACTACAGATACACAGGTTATTAACATCAAACGACGACATACCACACATCAAACTAAGAAGGAGATCGAGCAACCAAAAGTTACAACATAAACATTGCCGAGCCTTCCGGTGAGAATGTGCTAACAGACGGCGCATGACTCACATGTCTATCTGCACAGAGAGTTACAGAACTGATTTTCTTCTGCCTAAATGCTTATCATTAACCAATATTGCTGACTTGTAAAGATGCGTGTACTTAGCATATGTTTTATATTCACATGTACGTATTTTATTTCAAGAATGTAATAGCTATAATGGGAAAATGTCCGGAACGTTGTGTTTATTATTGTGATTAATCGCTTGACCAATATATGATAAGACGGCTTTTCGAGCTGCGGTGTGCTTTATACTTTACTTGTTAGTGCATATGCGTGGATATGTTTCAAAGCATATTGATGCATAATTGTATATTCACAATCAGCATAAAGTATATATTTACTACCGTAATTATCAGCACCCAAGTGTTTAAATCTTGGACAAGTTGTCTACTGGTCATCTTTAGGCTTGGTTAGCATATTTAAATTATTTCATTGGTTAATATCAATTTTTGAATAAATATTGATAAAAAAAAATACTTTAGCCAACTTAAACCAAACAAAAGATTATACAATTGACTGCCGTACATTGATTACATTCCGATTATTTTATCTTATTGATTTGATTTAAACTAAACTTACCTTCCATTTTGACTTCAAGCAGACAATGATAAGGTTAATGTAACCTTGATCCTTCAAGTTCCTTGGTCAGACATGTTTTTTTAAACTATAAAAATATCAATGAAAATGTCCGAACAATGCCAGAGATAATTTCCAAAATATTTGCTATGACTACAAGACAGTTTTGCAAAGCCAATAAGCTTTTAAACAGAAAATGTCACTGCTATAGAAACATGTATTCAATTATGCTAATAATAATCTCCAACAATAAAACAAATTACGACAAATCACTACTGTAGATACGCCCGGTAGATAATTATAAGCCCAGTATGTGTTTTCTCAGTATTTCCACACAATGCAGGTCTCAAGTGCCAGGTAATGGATAAAACATAAGTTAAGCTGCTCTGCGTGCTACACGATTCCTGCAAGTAGCTTCTCAGAGAATGCGTCTATAAAGTCAGGTATGAACGAAATAAAGTGGATGAAGATGGCTTAAGTGCGAAGTATTTCAATCGGGTTCTTCCATTTTGCAAATCAACCCCGCAGGGCCATGTCTGAGACGTTCCATGTTGTTACGTGTAATTGCAAATGCATCCGTAAAATATATCTTCATATCGATGTAGAAAATCTAGTCAGCACTCAGCAGCACCACATATCTTTGTGCACATACTGCTCCTCGAAACCCGTGTAAAGTGGACCATACTAAGTAGTGAAGGATTGAGCAACTTAGACTTGACCAAATTTGTATTTTAAACCTCATGTTTTTGCCAAATAATGCGTACGAGTGAAAGAATAATCAACACTAATAAGAAAAAAAATGTTCAATATATTCATTGCCCTTTTACCCATTTCAACACAATCTCTTACTAATCTTTATTGGACAATGACAAAATGTTCAAGTTTCAAGTTTCAAGTTTATTCAGTAAACTCATGTCATACATGCATGACAAAATGAGAATTGCAATGAACATATTATACAGTTACACATAAAGAGGCTTTGAAAAATGAACTTCAACCATAATATAATAATTAACATCATGGCATAAAGAGGAGTACATTATATTCTGAAATTAACTGTTTTAATGATACATTTCATAAATTTGCACAACTTTGAAAACATAATACATTCTGGGTTAAATATCATAACACGTTTAAATGACAATATTTTCGGGGTTCTAAAATTAAAGTTATCAAAGAAACGTCGTCTTTCGTTAATGAAATAACTACACTCTAACAAAAAAGAAATTCATCACCAATACGATTAGAATCACAAAGGTGGCAATATCTGTCATTTATGTTTATATTCCTCCAACTACCTACTTCAACTGGAAAATGATTGTTTCTTGTTCCAATACATACTATTTAATCTTCCGTTTTGAGTAAGCACATAAATGAATGTACGATTCTAAGATAATTATAACATATCCTAATAATGTTTATCATTCATAATAAAACATTGAACTGATTTTAGGAAAAGGTTTGAACTAACTTTTCTACCTGAATCACTTTTAACATCATTTGCAACTGTATTAAGACATGTATTATCATTGATATTGGATATTTAACAACTGTTAATGTTTTACACAGCATCAATCAACATATGAGTTTATCTTTAAAAGAAAGCAGTAATTACGGGTATAAACTGAAGTTAGTCTGTTCGAGCCAACGCTTCTTTCAATACTGATTGCAATTTGTGACCAGATATTTGTTTGCAGTTGTTGTTTTTGTTAGTATTAGGTCACAAATGACGTTGACACATCATTGTAGACCTAACAATGAAACATATTCATGTTGATATTCGCTGTCGTCTACATAATCGACGTCATAAAGTAAAATTCTACTCACGAATATTTTGACTTGAATCGAATAATTGCCTTTGAGAAAAATACTCTTAACAAAGTAAAATAGCTTGGACGAGCGGCAACTTGTAATTTCATCACCATGAAAAACGTTTTACCGTCAAATGATGCCATTTGAATAAACAATCTTTGATGTAAAGTTTTCATTTCAGTGAGAAATAATTTCACCTCAGTTTTAAATTTACAAAACATATTTACCCACAGTGGATTCAATTTGGGAAATAAAATATAATTATTGACAATAAATATGTAGAGACCCTGCTCGAAATCTTTGTTCATCATTCCAATTTCCATTCAGAAAATAAACGACACGTATTGTTACCAGAATGAGGAGCACATTTGTATATTGCATAATTAATGATTATGTAGTGGATGAAATGATGATCAATAACTCCGAGCATAGTCACAACACATTTATTGTCATTAATAACTTACATTCATTTTCTATTCGACCCACAGTGTGATTATCTGAAGACGCCATTTTGTTTGAATTTATTGAAACTAATGCTACACCGGTTAATATACGAGTACTCAACATGTTCAATGATATCTTTATTATTGATACACACCAATATGAATATAATCGTTTTAATGTTCATTTACTTTTTGGGCGAATTTAGCAAATTTGTCATCATTTCTGCAATTACTTTTTACAAAAGTAAATGGAAAATTGACTTTTTTGGTGATTTTTTGTTGTTGTTTGTCTATAAAACTCCAATCATTGGTTACTTCACTGTATAAAACGCATTAGAACTGTGTAGGAAAATCATAATTGATATTATATTAGCTTTCAAAAAAGCTAATACAACAAAACATCCGGTTCGTAATAAAAATATAGGTGCAGTCGCCAAAAATATCATTTTATTACATTCTTAAAAAAGATAGGTGCGGTAAATACCTCCACCTTTTTGCCTCAAGAATTTTAAAACCTGTTAAAGTGTTAAAGACTTTCCGTTAGGAAATTCATGACGAAAAGCTTGTTAAATAATTGTTTAGCTGATGAAATACTAAACATATTGTAACAAATACCCTATGAAATAGATTTTGTAAAGTAATTTCCCATTCTGATATGTTATTTCATCATCAAATGAATTTACAGAAACTTCTTAGCATAGTTAATCCCAAATAAGTGTCCCAATTAAACAGCTGAACGTCTTTTTTTTGTTTGACAAATAGGTTTTATAATTATAGAATACATTATTTCATTTATAACTAAATACAGATACGCTAAAATTCTAATTTAAATTCTAAGTGCTTTTGTAAATACATTTAGGGTATTTAATTTATAAAAAACGCGAAAACAAAGGATACTATACACACAAAGAACCACTATATATTATGTGTGAAACGAATTCAAGTAATTGCTATTATTTCAAAACTGTTTTATTGGAAGCACCTAAAGGTCATGAAGGCTCTTTTTCCAGTGGTCGTGTTCTTCATCTTAATACGAAGTTCCGTATCCCCAAACATAAAAGTAGTTTCTATAACCTGCTCTCGGAATGGAATATCTGTGCTGTTTTCAAGCTGAACAGTCCCTAGCAGTTCACATCCGGGGTCTGTTGTGTACTCGGGATTCTGCTTTGTCGTCCTGTAGATGTGTGTGAGGGATATTTCACTGTTAGGAGTACACTCCCTGGTCACCTGTTGGTCTACTCTTACCTCCTCGTTCACCCGCACGAATACATCGAAACAATTATCAACCTTCCACTTTCCCTGCATCCAAATCTTTTGTTCCGCTTGGTGTTTGTTTTCATCAAATGATCTTAATACTTCAGTCCCATAAGTGTACTTCATAATCCTGGAGGAGACTATGGATGGGTTGTGTCCAAACATCACGGCGCCTTTCAACACCGCGAGACCCGCGTCAGCAGGAATGATCACCCTCGCGCCGTGTAGTTCCTTTCTCAATCTCTGCTGAACGTATGGGCTTTCGCTAAAACCGCCGACCAGTATAACTGTGTGCATGCGTTTCCTCTTTTGGCCTGATAAAAGCGAATTAATGTGCTGGATCAGCAGATCAATTGGACCTTTGAACCATGATTGGACAAGTGTCTCATCGATCTTCAGTTTGTCCTTACCCCTCGGTGTTATAGCGTTTTTCTGAATGTCCAAGGCCGCAATTCTCTCCTCTAGAGATTTTTCGGAATGTTTATTTGCAATGTCAAGCAACGAAACAGACAAACGAATAACAAATTTCTCAGGTTCATCGGTACCAAATGTTCGTTTTTTGAGTTCAAATTCACGAGTGATATCAAAATAATCACTCATTTCCGTCTTTCGCAGGTCAATTAGAGCTTCTTTTCCATACAACTGATCCAACATTTTCATGTAGTTTTTATCCACAAAGATGCCTCCCCAAGGACCGCCACTGGCTTTGTGGATTTCCTTCAAAGTTCCATCTGATTTTCTTTCGTGTACGGATATATCTGCTGTTCCCCCTGGAGTAAATCGTTAAAACATGTTATGCTTAAATAAAACAACGATGACCTAGACTAAGTTCTTATTTATAAAATGTTTCATATACTTCTTATTACAGCAACACATATAAATAACGCAAGTATGATAAATATTAAAAATGCCGTATATGCAAAATGTCTAACCTCCGAGATCGACGACCATATACCGTGACCCAGCAGTGGTTAAAGCGCCTTTCACGTCCTTATCCAACGTTTCACACCAGATTGAGGCACACTCCGGTTCCAAGGCCAGCTTAAGGCGTTTTGGGTCTATTTTAGCCTTTGCAGAAGACAGATGTATTATTTCAAAACGAAGAAAATGGGTTTTGTAGCAAAATGTTATGGGAAGCGTTCAATGAGAAGAATGCGAAATACGTTGTAGTTTAACTGCGCGCTACCTAACCTCAGCTTTCTGTTTATCGTTTTGATATCCGGGTGAGGTATCTAATGAAAACCCGTGTAATTATAGTTCATGCAAAATCCTAAGTTATCGATCGCAAAGCCTTCATTTTATGTGTTTTCCAGGCTAGTAAATATATTGTTCTATAATGCAGTATTAAATCTAGATTAGTTACCTTATTATGATCAAGACGGATACATACTATTCAAATGTTCGAAAAAAAGACATGTATCTATGTAAAAGTATACGTTTTAGGGCATAAGAAAACTCGACTTAAAATCAATTACATACTGCAACTGCTGCATCTCTCATGAATCTCTTGGCATTGTCATCCCAGATAGCCGGGACGGTCAACACGTACAGTATATCAGTCTCGTTGATTCCTCTGGTTTGCCTTGTAACCTCCTCTAGTAAGTGTTCTCTCAGGTATTTGATCGACATGACAAACAACGGAAAAGCCTCCATCTGTTTACCGCAAAAGTCCTCCACCGTAATGTGTTTCGTCAAGTGCTAGAGATATCATTAATTTTACTTTTAAACATTATACGTTTTCGTTCTCAAGTTGATGATGGCCACAATACGTCCTAAATGTTTAATTTTGCACTTATTGATAAATGTTGAAATCATAACGAGGTTGACGACATGTAATGAAGTTTAAACCCCATATTTGCACTTACAGTTCCAAGGTGTATAACCCCTCTCTGAATAATAATGATTTCTTATTATCTATAAAATATGTGGTTTGCTATAGTGTGTCATCGTATGATTCTCGTTAAACACCTGCTATCTCTAAACAAGAGTAGATATATATTCTTGTATACGAATCGTAGTGCCATTATTGATAGTGTTTATTAGGTAAAACATGTTCTGGTCATCAAATTCATACCTCATTGATATGCAAAACCATCTTAAACCTCCGAAACAGCCTCCAGCCCTTGTGTTCATCGTCTATAGCCAGGCTTGCGTACTTATTCTCAGCATCGAATCCAAATGAATGGAACTCCCCTTTAGGGTTTAAAAGAACGGAGGTAGAAGTCTTTAATGACACCAGCAGGGAAGACCCACCGCTTGCATACCAGTTGTGGTTTGTCTGAATCTTGGTTTGGTCGTCTCGGAAGGAGAACGCATAGCCGCTATACGTGGTGCCAAAGTCGAAAGCAGCAACCATTAAGGTCTTGCTTGGCATGATTATTAGATCTGCTAAAACAAGAAAGGTATGTTAGAGTTAGAGCGTTCAAGTGGCAAAGATTTCCGCTCCTTGCCCAAAACTAGGCTAAACTAGAAAACTAGCAAAATTCGGGGATTGGTGTATGCAGATTACGTTTGTAGTATTTTCAGCATTGTTGAACACAGGAATCAATCAGTACAACATTTTGAAAACAAATATATTTCAACCTGTTAATGTAACAAAATGCAGAATAAATCCTGATGTAAACGTGTAAATGGTAACTCATTACTGAGGTCAAAATGTGATATTCAGTATAAAAAGCAAACCTCAACACCTATGTCAAAATGTGATATTCAGTGTAAAAGCAAAACTCAACACTGTTGTCAAAGGGTGATATTTAGTGATAAAAGCAAATCGAAACACTGATGTCAAAATGTGATATTCAGTGTAAAAAGAAAATCCCAACACTGATGACAAAGTGTGATATTCAGTGTAAAAAGCGAAACTCAACACTGATGACAAAGTGTGATATTCAGTGTAAAAAGCGAAAAACAACACTGATGAAAAAGTGTGTTATTTAGTGTAAAAAGCGAAACGCAACACTGATGACAAAGTGTTATATTTAGGGTAAAAAGCAAAACGCAACGTTGATATAAAGTGTGATATTTAGTGTAAAAAACAAAACGCAACATTGATGTCAAAGTGTGATGTTAAGTAAAAACGCGAAACTCGACACTGATGATAAACTGTGATATTAAGTGTAAAAAGCGAAACTAAACACTGATGTCAAAGTGTGATATTTAGTGTAAAAAGCGAAACTCAACACTGATGGCAAAGTGTAATATTAAGTGTAAAAAGCAAGAACTCAACACTGATGTCAAAATGAGACATGTAGTGTAGAAAGCAAGATGTCAACATTGATGTTAAAGTGTGATATTCAGTGTAAATAGCAAGAGCTCAACACTAATGTCAAAGTGTGATATTTAGTGTAAAAAGCGAAATTCAATAGTGAGGTTAAAATGAGAGATTTGTGTGTTGAAAGCGTAACTCAACACCGATGTGGAATCGTGATAAGGGAACTTAACAATGACGTAAAGATGAGACATTTTATGTTGAAAAAGTAACTCAACACTGATGTAAAAAAAATGGTTAATTGGTGTTAAAAGTGTAACTCTTCGTGATTCGAGTAGTACATTGTCTACAGTGAACAGTTATTGTGACGATTGAAATTCGCCCTTATGACGTAACCAGCTCTCCCGGGTCCTGATTCATACCTTATTTAATTCGTTGTTTGTGTGCAAACTTCAATGGACGAACATCAAACTTAGGGGCAGACCTGCAAAAGATAGACCTCAATATGATAAGGAAATTGAATTTATATGAAACATAAATATATCAGTTCTGGCATATAGTAATCTTTACGTGCAAGAACTTGTGCAGATATTTCATACGAATTCAATAACATTATATTGCATACGCTTTAAATAGTAAAACACCACTTTAAATCAATGTTCATATCTAGTATCTCGTATTTCGAGAAAAACATGTAATTTCTAGTTAGTTCACGTGGACAGAAGGTGTAAAGCGGCGAGGCTATCAAATGTTATACTATTTTGTAATTAAGATATGACCTAATCTATGATGACGCTCGATTGAAAGATATGTCGCAGACATTCCGCAGACAAGTTAATCATAATTTTCCACTTATTTCGTGTTTGAGTATTCAATTCATTTTTGGACTTTATGGCTCAAGACCATAGTTATCTGCTCCGGATGTGAATACAGAAAAAAGAGTGCTTGTGTTCAAGTATCAATATTTTATTAAAATTGAATGAAAAAGAAGCAAAAAATGTTCTTTTTGCAGAGAACTTGACTGAATTTGACACTCTATTGCAGAAATTGATAGTTTTCAGTGTAAATATTGGAAAAATCATAGCTTGTGGAAGTCTGAAAATTAGTTGTTTGTAGCCGATTGACTCCTTGGCGGAAGGGTTATGTATTTGAACTCAATTTTGACAGTCGGGTCAATAGTCAACATGGTGTTTTCTTGTGATTATATTTTGTGTCTTGAACTGTTCTAGAGATGCCATGTCCTTGTTTTTCAATTGGGATGTGTATACAGTCAAAATCCAGGTTAGTGTCTAAAAATAAAAATAAAGTAAAAATAACTGTGGTCTCACGCCTTATGAAGGAGATAAATCGCTAGATTGATTTAGAGCCAAAGCCAAATGATTTAGAGCCAAAGCCGTAAAATCGGCAAACACTCATACGGCGAATCATACGCGATAAGCCTCAAGCTATGGCAAATGCGCGAATACTCTTGACAAATAAGTACTTGTTAAGTGAAAGGTGAAATTGCAACTCTGATGGAAACCGATTTGTGCCCATCTCATAAAATTTATTAAAATTGAGAGGATATGTCGGGAAACTTTTACACCGTTTACAAAGTAAAACAAAGCGTATATAACCGCAATAAAGTTATCTTTCAGATAAAACCATTCCACTGTTACCAAGAGGTAAGCAGATAAGAAAATCGTGTGATCTGTTATTGAGCCTTTTAAATTGATTTTACTAGATAAGTGTGCAGACCTCATGTTATATCATAGCATATAACATTAATCTCTTAAACCCCCCTCAAATTTTGGTAAGTGACATTGAAAAAAACGATGTTAAATGCTAAAATAACACTCGTCTATTCACGTTCACTCCGCGGTGCTCTTATTCTAGTTATCATTTTGTTCCATATCTTACACATTTCTTTTAAACAGCAGATAAGTCACTTTTTGGTGTTTACTACTCAATGTCACGAAAATCGAAGACGCAAAACTGAATGCCTTTCATAGTCAGACTTAAGCACCTTGCGTACAAAAAAGAAACCTCGTTTCAGCAAAACACCCTGCGCTCGGGTTGGGATGAACCTATCTTACACTCTCGGCCATGGAAGATACTTATATTCTTGTTTTCTCGATATAAATCATGTAGGAATAGGAATTAGAACATCACAGATATCAATATTTTAGGTTATCAATTACTAGGTCAGATTTAAAGAAGATGCTATATTTTAAATGTGGGGAAATCATTTTGAATTTGATAATTGTTATCCTTAAAGTGACACTCTTATTCAAAATCAATACATAATCATGTATAACAAACATAAATTTTGACTGATAAACCTTTAACTACTTACTTAATAATGCATTTATGGAAAATATTAATTACTGATAGCAAGATTGTAACTGTGTATTTAATAGCAGAAAACGCAAAAATATTAAATGATTGGTGAATGCTAAAAGATTTACTGTGGTCTTATATAGTCTCATAAGGTAGAAATACCGTGTTTTATGCTGATTTCTTTCAAATTAAACTCTGTATCCTTCATAAGAACCATTGATTTCGACATTTATTCATCTTTTTTTGAATATTAAAACAATTTTATTAATTGTGATGAATCTTGTTTGGGAGTAAGAGTGCATCTTTAAGTTTGATAATATACACCTCACATATTGATCATAGCTCACAAACATCAATTGTTTATACTTAAACGATATCTTTAAACTACTTTATTGCGTCCAAGATGTAGTTTTATCATTGTAGAAGGAATAATCTAAACGTTTAGATCTCAATTGTTTTGACATACCTACTAACGAGAAAAAGGTCATGAGATTCTAGATATCCTCTTGGAAACCTTCTTGTTTATGTATATTTTCACAAAAAAATGGACCCATTCGCGTAACAGTTCATAAGAATATAATTTTATGTCATATTCCAACAGTACATCTTTGCGAACAGTAACCAACTGCACCTGAAATCATTAGGAAAGTGCGTAATAAGCCCCTGTCACACCAAGACCCGATTCCACTGCGATTGCATGGCGTTGTTAAATTTCCCAGAGCGTCGTGGGATATTTTGAATGAATATGGCGATGTCACGGTGGTCGCGAGACGACATTGGCGTTTCTATGAAGTTCCATGGCGTTCCTACGGAGTTCTATAGAACGATAGTCTGCGCTCTCATGGCGCTCGCACGGCGCTTACACTGCGCGCATCGAGTTGTTCTCTTATGCGCACTGCATGTTCACTGCGCTTTCACGGTGCTCACACTGCGCTGACGTCGTGTTGTTTTGCACTACCTATAACAGCGACATCTCAATCAGTTCCCAATTCTTCCATTTGCTTTTGAACAGTTTAGACCATGCCCGAGGTGGAAAGGAGAAGAAGGCGGTGAAAGATAAATGCCTACCGCAAACAAAAGCAAGTCGTCGTCTCAGGATGAGATCCACAGCGTCTGTACCATCCTGGATCCGCTGGACCTGCGTATAGGCAATCAGTAGCCCCACCTGCTGTTGCACATCACTCAAGGTGTTATGAATGTTTAAAACTTTTTCGTTTGGTTGGTTCACTGTCATGCAAACGCCGATTGACGCGGTAGAAGCGCATTGGGAACGCAATGGTCGCCATGGCGCCTCCGTTCAATAGTTGTGAAAAATATAGCTGTAGACGCACCATAGACGCGCAGTAGAGACGCAGTGTCGTCATAAGTACGCCATACGATCGCCGTGCAAGCGCCATCGATAACCATTGTGACCTCTGTGCGCGCCAGCGGCGATCCTGTAGCGTTGTAGGAGACCGAGCTGCGCTGCTACGGCGACCTCTCGGCGATCCGTCTGCGACCTAATCAGAACGTCGAGCGACAGCGTTTGTTTTGCGCATGCTTTAAGTGCGCGCCGTAGCTCGTCGTCTTATAAGATGCCGCCGCGTTCACCGGCGACACCATTGCGTTGCCGCGGCGATGCTTGCGATTCCACTGCGCGCTGATGAGCGTTCTGGATTTTTCTTCGACGCCATTGAAACGCGGCCCCCGTGTGACAGGGGTTTTACCAACTGAGCGAACTTTTCAACTTGTTTATCGTACCCAATAATCTTTAAATTAACCATAACTTGCAATTTAAACCATCGGTAGTTATAGTTGATTTATAGCTATATTTTTTAATTAACATTAACATTCAAAACATAATAATTTCGAATAAAAATGTCAAACGCACCTGCAAAGATCCTTTAGACAAAAGAAAATCTCCGGCGACAATATGACCCAGGACGATAACAAACCAGGTGATCGGATATCGATCTTAAAAGAATAATGCAGCGAGGAATTTACTTCCTTTTCCCGTAAAATTCATATTATTTTCACAAATCATATCTTTGAGCCGTATTAAACAAATACGGGGCTTTGGACAGTATTTTTACAAAATGAATAGTCATTTATATTTAATATTAATATTGTTTTTTTTTCAAATTGCTTTAATTTATTTCTTACATAGAATTGTAATTGACGAATTGACAGTCGATGACAATTTCTTACCCATGTTTCCACAACAACCAGGGATTTTGTCCCGACTTATTTGCTGCATTCATAGTGTTAGTTTCAAGCGGCACCATTGTTTAAAAATACACATAATAAATGATAATAAATAAATAAATTATAGTGTTTTAATATTCCAAAAAGAACGAAAAAGATGTCGACAACAATGGTTCTTATGAAGGATACCGAATTTAATGTGAAAGAAAAGGGCACAAAACATGGTATTTATATCTTATGAGACTATAGTAGATCACAGTAAATCTTTGAGCATTCACCAATCATTTAATATTTTTGCGCTTTCAGCTATTAAATACACGGTGACAATATTGTTATCAGTAATTAATGTTTTCCATAAATGCAATATTTAGTAAGTAGTTAAAGGTTTATCAGTCAAGATATATGTTTATTATACATGCGTATGTGTTGATTTCGAATAAGAGTGTCACTTCAAAGGCACAAATGCTTTGATTATATGAGAAAATGATTTTATCACCAATCATAGAATATATTGCTATGGATGTTGGGGGAATTGTTATCAAAGCACCCTAAGAAAATATGTATCAATATGCACTGTAAATATTTTTCTTTACTGAACTTGGAACTGTAAGGCGTGCTTTTACATTTCACACTTCGAGTGTTCCCAAGGGACTTCAATCTTTTGTTATAAATGTTACCGCGTCTGCAAAAGTTAGCCCCCTTGAGGTATTTAACGTAGTGTTTACTTTAAAACTGAATTTAACCTGGTGATACGATTAAAAAAAACATTCTTGAAAACAATGATTACTTACATCAG
Organism: Mya arenaria; assembly: GCF_026914265.1. Lineage (NCBI taxonomy): Eukaryota > Metazoa > Mollusca > Bivalvia > Myida > Myidae > Mya > Mya arenaria. Next base: position 14,562,151 of record NC_069130.1, on the reverse strand, counting down.
AATTTGTTTACACAAAATATTTCAAACAAATTAATTGCCTGCTTAAAGGGAACAAATAAACATGAATAAATAAAGGGTCGCTTTTTACTCAAAAGGACTCTTTAACTGACGACGTGGCATTTGTTTAACACTTACTTGTCCTATAAGACATTTTATCACTACGATATCGATTTTCCGTAAAAAATTTCATCTACTAGAATTGTCATTTAAAGGGGAAAATACTTTAATTAAAACCTTTTATCGTGTGTTGAGTCAGCACTTTAACATAATTCGACATTATCATACAACCATTACGTCCTTTGTTAACACTGAATGATTATTGCCTTTGGGACGAAAATAATAAGTAAGCTTTTGTATATACTAAAAAGCACTTGTATTTCACTTCATTTACTCGTTTTAAATCAGTTTATAAAATGCCTAAATATGAAGATTTAATTTAAGTTTCAGACAGGGTATTTACATGCTTAACACCGGTTTACCACTAAACAGAAGTAATGCAAATTTCTTCTTCTTTCAGCCCTAGCTATTTTCCTTCCAATGTTTTAGAATATTTGTACCCTGGCCGGAGATAAATCAATAAACGATAACAAAAGTATATGAATTCTTGTTCCAGAAGTTACAGTAATTTTAGTAATTGTTTTCATATGGCTCGAGGGCAATGTAGGCCATTGGAACACTTTCGTGTTGCGCGGTCAAAAGCAATGAATCTTAAAACGTTGATGAAATAGATATTTTAAATGGCATCCGAAATGCAACGGATTGTGACCCTAGTAGTGTGTATGCGTTTATCTTATTGTAACTGATTAGTCTTGTGACAAGCGTTCAGTATAGAGGCAATGATCCTGCTTCAAAACAATTATTGTATGTCCATGCTAGATTGTATGAAAGAATAGAGGTACTTTTAACTTAGTAATCCCTTTTATATCTTGATTCATAATTTATTTATAATGATTGGTATTGTAGGGGGCTCGTCCTAGTTTCACGTTAGTGAATGTACTCGACGCAAATTTATATCACAACTTCGCTTCAACTTATTGTAGGCCGTGTGAACAAGCTCAGCTTGGCTCTCAAGTAACCATCTCAACTCTGATATTACGCAGACACTCTGTAGTTCGTACCAATTGTCAACCACGTATTGAAAACAGTTTATAAGTTTTAACAGTTTTATTGCATTAATAAAGGTGAAACATCACTCGAACTGGATACAAATATTTATACAGAAATATTATGTATTTATATCATAATATTCATTAAAAGTCACTAGGTTTCGCTGGTGCGCACATTCCGAAAAACCCGTAATATAATATAATTTATTTGTTATATTATTCATTAATCTAGCGGTGTTATTTCTGTAGTTCAACGCGATTTCAATATTGTTTTGGTAATGCAATCTAAGCGAGATAACTCACAAAAGTCACCCTACTTGCTTATAAAAGTTGTCTGTGCGTTATATCTTCAATATGTATACTGCACTAGTAGGACTTTGTCAATGAACGTTAGTAAAACTACTTATAAATGATCAATTCATACAAAGTCACATAAGTTATACGTTTGCTGAGTGATTATTTTATCAAGTAGTTCTTTAATGTAACTATTGTAATTATTTCAGTTGAAACTCAGATTTATTACTTTAGCAAACGTAACGTGGTTCTGCACTGAACAAATGCTTGACTCAGACTGCCTGCCAACGAAAATCGTGGCGCTTTTATACTCGCACAGTTAGCATAACGCTACTACCAATAAGAATGACGGAAATGCCACCCAAAACGTTGGCAGTGCCAAGAAAAATTATGGCAGTGACAACGATTTGAATGGCAGTCATGTGACTGCCACAAAATAGAACGTTTAAGTGAATCAAAGGCAGCCATCTTGGAAAAATATGTAACTGATACAAAGAAAGGCTCCGGACATAGCCTTAAGTTTTGGAATGTAAACATAAACAAATCAAAAAGATGAGTCACCTTATACATGACTGCACTTGACCTTAAACGAGCGGAAGTTGCGCAGAAAAACAAAATGGCTGACATTGTGCGAGTACAGAAACTTTACGATAAATAATGCAAGAAATATGGATATAACGTCGCACCAGCGGTGAGGAAAACAAATGCATCTTAAAACCAACATATCGAGGAAAGCTATTGTTGAACGATTTAAATTTAAAAGCATGCATCTGTTGAAAACGTTCACTAAATGCTTACAATTACCGGGTGGGGTAAAGTTTATCTGAAATGCACTTTTGGCAAATGTAAATACAGAGTCAGTTCATGATACTTTTACCCCTCCGAATATCATCATGTTCTGAATAAAATCGGGTAAGTGTTAAATAAGATTACTTTAAATAGTATCGGCTACATTTATAATGTATTTATGTTAATAACAAGAACAAGTTTAACTTTAAATTAATGTCTTTTGTGTCCCAAAATCCGGGCACAACATTGCCTCCCACTAATAAAAAGGGATGCTCCTGCAGCCTTCATTTTTTCCTGTTAATCTGCTTAACATGCTTAGTGTTCTCCTTATCACTATCAGTTATCTGCTGATCCAGATGATTGACTTTGCGTTCAATTCTGCAAAGCTCTTTGTTTGTTTCATCCAATGATTTACAAACCCTCTGAAACCCGGAGAGGAACACTGCGGTCTGTACCTCTATGGCTGCAACAATGTTTTTTTCCATCGAAGCCATAGACTCTTGTAATTGTATTGGTGTTTTGATGTTGTCTGCTTGGTCCTCTCCACATTTAGGCGTTTTCCCAAGAAATAAGGGGTCAGTCAATTCTTGCAAAACTGGCATTACAAGATCCAGTTCCGTGAGCGTTTCGTCTAGGCAAGGGGTAGGTGCAATGTCAACTGCCTTGCGCTTCCTTTCGTATGAGGGAGTACGTGTTTCTCTCTGCTCAAAGATTGGATTTCTAGGAATGTCTCCAGCAGTTTGGAAGGCCGGAAACGAATTTTCCATGAAGTGACCAACCTCTGTTGACGGCATTTGATTTCGCTGATCACTTTGGGCTTCCTGTCTAACGTTGGGACCAATATCAAACATCGAGACAGACTCAAGATCAGTGTAAGTCAGACCATGCCCTGCGACATCATATGGTTGTTGGACAACACTGCTGAAAGCAGGGACAGAATTTTGCCCTGAATGTATCTGGACTTTAGGTATCTTCTGTGCTGGTATCTTACTAGCCAAATTATCCTTCAATGGGACTGCTCGAAAGTCAGGCACATTCCCAAATGGCTGAAGTGCAGGCCTGAATGATGATAGTGACGACACTTTCGGTGGTGGTGGTCCCTTGGGGCTTGGTGCAGTTAACGTGTGGTCTTGTCCGTCGTTGTTCTGAAACGGGTCCTCGTCAAAACCTACGACCTGTGGTGAAGGCACCTCGCAATCAATCATTACCATGTCCTTGTCCGTTACATACCAAGGATTTGTCGATGCCCTTAGGATGTCCTTCAGTTCACCCGTTGGTCCGTTCTTCTTGACCTCATTGATGTGTCCCCTGTAGCGTTCCGTATGGTTCCACAAGGTGTCTCTGTCCTGGCATCGAAAGAAACACCTGGTACAAAAGAAAGGCACTCTCTCGATAGGGACATGGGCTTTGAGAATGTGAGCCACGACCTGATAACGACGCCCAACCTTGTCACACCTTCTGCACCGGTACTGTACTCTGCTCACAGCTGACGTATCTGTCTGGATCTGTAAAATCAACAATGTTTTTATAACTCTTTATATACATTCTCTGGAGGACTCGCTTGATTGCCTTTACCTTACTAAGTATATTCGCAAAAGTCGTACGCGTTATTTTGTTAATTGCATATGTTTTGTTTTTGCGTTTCACAACAGAAATGGGTTTTTTTATAACGTTTTACAAAATCCGCCGGCTGGACGCCCGTTAGACCATTGTTTTTTTTGTTTTTTTTACTATTTATTTGTTCTCATTATTACTCTTTATGTGCATCTAGTATGTACATTTACAGTTTTCACAACAATATTTAACTTCTTTTATATGTATAACTGTTAAACACACTTTCAGCTCATGTATTATGTTTGCATATAATACACCAATTAACACTGTTGTTGAAGTTGAATTTTGACATCCGTCACCCACTTAGAGGGAGACCTCCCCTGGTACATCTTCAATTTGTCATGATGAAACACTTTAGTTTTCCCTTTTTTATCTACTTGTACAACAAAATTAACCCTTGACTGCTTGCTTGTGATGACAAAGGGACCGCTGTATGCCTTTTCTAGCTAAGGGTTAATTCCAACATGACGGGCCTCATGTAAGCACCAGACTAAATCGCCTTCATTGTATTCGGTGAAGAATGCCCGAGTATCATACATCTCTTTGCTACGCTTGGCACCCCGCCCAATATGGTCGCGTGCTACGCTATGTGCAAGAAGCATTTTGTCTTTCAGCTCTCTCACATACGATGTTGCTGGAGAATCAAGGGCGGTGTTGCTTGTCTTCACATGGTGCAATGGAAATACCAGGTCCGCCGGCAATCTAATATTGCGTCCAAGGGCAAGCATATTAGGTGTCAGCGTTGTCGCCCTGTTAGGTGTTGACCTGTATGCTCCCGCCAGAATACCAAGATGGAGGTCCCAATCTTCTTGGGAATCTTTCAGATATGACTTTAACATCTTAACAAGTGTTCGATTAAATCGTTCCACCTGGCCGTTACACTGCGGACGCCGTGGACTGGTTCTCGTTTTTTTTAACACCGAGTTGCTCGCACAGCTGTTTGAAAAGGTTACTTTCAAAAGCGGAGCACTGGTCAGTGTGGATACTTATAGGAGTGCCCCATCTTGCCACTATGTCATTAATTATCCTGTCTGCACACACTTCTGCAGTTTGGCTTGGGACCGGCCACACCTCAACATACTTGGTGAAATGATCAGCTGCGACAAGCACGTGGCGTAACCGGAAGTGGCCCCATAAAATCCAATGCGAGGATGTCCCATGGAGCTCCGGCCCTAACATGACCCATTGGTGCACGTGGCTTCTTCTGGGGAAGCTTGTCCGCCTCACAAACGTCACAAGAACTTACGTAAAGCTTAACGTCTTCCTTCATCATATACCAATAAAAGCTTTCCAAGAGTCTTGCCTTAGTGGCCTTAACCCCCATATGACCGCCGGTCAATCCATCGTGGACAAGGCCAATAACTTCATCTTTTAGTTCATTTGGCACAACCATCTGCGGTTTCTTTTCTAGAGACTGTCTACGGTAAAGAACACCATCAACTAAGGACAGATTTTCCCAGATGATATCATAGTGCCTTGCCGCCGGGCTCTTGGACGCCATCTCTTCTCTGTTTGGTCGGCGCGCCTCTAGCATCCCAGTGTAAACCAGCTCAAGATCACTGTCACGGGATTGAATGTTGGCGATATCTGCAGCTTGATAACCATCTAACCAATTGCAAACAGCTCTGGGTTTTGATGGTTCGGTGGATGATGTTGACGGCTTTTCCGCATCGACCGTTCTGACCACCGATATAGCGTCTTGGTCACCAACATCCGGGGGTTCGATAGTTTGGGCCCTTCCGGAAACGAATGATTTCTGGGCAATGATCTCTTCACCTCTGACTGGAAATGGTGGCTCTAAGCGCATAATCTCCGTCCGTCGTTTGCACTTTGAGCATGGACCGCATTTAAGTGGCTCGTCTGTGTCAACCGCGTCGCACGTGCAATCGCTGGGAACCGGACATCTCGACAACGCGTCACAATGACCTTGAAGACGACCAGGCCTGTATTCAATCTCGAATTGATATGACGCCAATATTTCAAGCCACCTAGCCACCTTACCATTAGGCTCCTTCAGCCTGAATAGCCAAACGAGGGCCTGGTGGTCTGTTCGAACCCGGAACTTCCGGCCTAACAGGTATTGGCGAAAATACTGAACGAAAAAGATGACTGCCAACAACTCCCGCTCTGTTACACAATAGTTGCGCTCCGCTCTGTTCAACCCACGGCTTGCAAAAGATATAACTCTTTCTCGACCATCTTGTAATTGAGCCAAGACCCCACCTATGCCAGTACCAGAAGCGTCAACATCTAAGATAAATTGTCCAGCATCATTACGAGGGTAACCCATAATATCGGGACTTGTCAGGCACTGCTTCAGTTTGGCGAAAGCCTGTTCACAATCATCGCTCCATACAAATGGTTTGTCGATTTTTGTCAGTTCGGTCAATGGATGGGCAATCTTTGCAAAAATTTTCACAAAGCGGCGGTTATAAGACCCAGTGGCTACAAATTGTTTCACTTGTTTAGCGTTGACTGGATGCGGCCAAGCTAGAATTTTGGCCACATTAGTCGGGTCTGGACGCAAACCCTCAGCAGAGACCACATGTCCAAGAAATGTTACTTCCGTCTGCAATAGCTGACACTTCTCCGGCTTTAACTTCAGTCCGGCTGCTACAATGCGGTCTAAAACTTCTGCTGTTCTGGTCATATGCTCATCAAAACTGCGGCCAAAGACGATGATGTCATCTATGTATACCAGACAAGTGACCCACTGGAGCCCTTGCAGCGCGAGTTCCATAACACGCTGAAAAGTCCCACTTGCATTATTGAGCACGAATGGCATACGTACCATCTCGTAGTGTCCGTATTTGCAGCAAAATGCTGTTTTCGGGATGTCCTCTTTTTTACTGGTATTTGAAAATAACCACTTGTACGGTCAAAACTACTAAATATGTTGGAACCCGCAACTGCGTCGAGGCAGTCCTGAATTCTAGGCAAAGGGAAGCCATCTGGTTTCACTAGCTCATTGACCTTTCTATAGTCCACACATGGTCGTATTGCACCTGATTTCTTCTTGACAAGGACAATTGGTGAGGCCCAAGGGGAAGTGCTTTTGCGTATGACACCCTTCTGGAGTAAATCTTCAACTGCCTTTTTCTCTTCATCAGCATGCGCAATTGCAACTCGTCTGGGCCGCTGTTTTACTGGCGGGGCCTCACCTGTGTTGGTAGAGTGCTCCGCTAAATCGGTGAGACCCAAGTCCCATTCATGTTTAGAAAACGCGCCCCCGTACTTCACTAAAAAACCTGACAATACCTCTTGTTCGCGCTGACTTCTGCCTGTCGCCGACCGCTCAAACAGAGATTTCAAGTGATCAGGAACCTTAGCAACTTCACTCCGCATATCCATACATACTGGCTGCTCATCGGTCGCGCTTCTGATCTGCACCCTTCGGACCCGGTCCGCATTACTTTCCTCCTTCGCATCTTCCTTAGGAGGCAAAACGCTTACTACACGCTCTACTCGCTCAGCCATCCCTATCTCTGCATCCTGTTTAAGGGTTGTCGCAGTAAGGAATGGGTTAAGTATTCTCACCTTACATGTAGTGGAGCCGTTGATGTTAACGAGGGTAGATGCCATCAAAAGCGGGTACCTTGTCTTGAACGATTCTGTGGCTTCCACAATGTAGTTTGCCTCCTCGTCCAGGTCATCCTCCTCTATCCTCTCAACAAAGACATCAACTACGGCTTCAGACTGCGCTGGCAAACAAATGTCCTCAGCCACCACCACTTTCCTCACCTTTTGTAGATAACCTTTCCGCAAGCAGGGTATCTCACACCCATTAAGCAAAATAAGGTCTTTGCTTAGAAGTAGGTCAGCCGGGCCACCGTCACCGCCAACCAACACGTCGTAACCAAGAAGCGCCTCGTCTTCTATCTCCGCCACTGCGAGCTCTTTCTCCGTACCTAGTGGTCCCAAGGTAACCCTAAAAGTACCTTTACCCCACTCCCGAATAGGAGCACCGCCCGCCCCGCGAAGAAGAGTAGACCCCCTCAACACCGGTCGTTCTTTGTCACTTATCTTGTTATACAACCGATGCGATACAATTGTTCTCGTCGCCCCGGTGTCTGCAGTGAAGGTAACTGGAACACCATTCACCTCGCCCCGGATGTATATACCATCGCCAAGGTCCGCATGTGTCTCTCCGCTCTTAAGGACCCCCGCCTGCGTGCTTGCATTATCTACAAAAATATGGCCTTTGACTACAATGTTCTCACTTAACTGGACCCCCCTCTGGCCGCGAGAGACGGTCCCTGCCTGTTTAAAGCCCCGCTTTCTTGTTTCTCGGTAGTCATACCGCTCTTTTCCTGCTTCACCACGCGTTTGTTTATGCACTCCCTGGCGTAATGGCCTCGCTCGTGACAATTGAAGCACTCAACGTTGTTCATTCTCCTCTGTGGCCGATTTTGCCTCGCAGCCTGTTCTAAATGTTCAACACGTTGCAACAGTCGTTCTAGAAGCTGTTGCTGGTTGTCGGGTGACGCGGGTTTGCTCTCATCCTTCCGTTTTGCTGTCGGGCTTGAGATCGCAATGTCTTCACGTCCGCCATTCGTCGTAACTGCTCTTCACTTTCACCCCCTAGCTCTTCAACGTCAATATCAACATCAAAAGTGCGTCTGGCTGCATTTCTGCCCCTATCACCCCTCACTCCAGCCTTCATCTGTATCCAGCTCACCACGTGGAACACGGCCTCATTTATATTACGCGGCTCCTTGTTAAACTCTACGGCAAACCTAGCTTCTTGATCTTGCAGACCGTCGAAGAATCGCCTTGTGAGATCTTCGTCCCGTGTACGTCTGTCCCTATGAACACCTCTTTCAAAACACCAGCCATGTCTGACATCATTGCTGATATTTGCGCCTGGGCTGGTTCGCTTACGTCAGGATGCGTATGCCGCTCAACAGAATTTGCGTTGCGGTATGGGCTGCAGTCACCACCCTCCTCTTGTTCACCGGATTGCTCTCTTGCTCCCGTCATTGTCCGGCTTCTAGTTCTGGGGAAGGTAACCTCTTCATCGCTTCCTTGGCTTGCCATGTTATGCGTACATGCGTCTCACTGGATTGGTATAAAATAACCAATCCCACTTCTGACACCAAAATGTAGGGGGCTCGCCCTAGTTTCACGTTAGTGAATGTACTCGACGCAAATTTATATCACAACTTCGCTTCAACTTATTGTAGGCCGTGTGAACAAGCTCAGCTTGGCTCTCAAGTAACCAACTCAACTCTGATATTACGCAGACACTCTGTAGTTCGTACCAATTGTCAACCACGTATTGAAAACAGTTTATAAGTTTTAACAGTTTTATTGCATTAATAAAGGTGAAACATCACTCGAACTGGATACAAATGTTTATACAGAAATATTATGTATTTATATCATAATATTCAATAAAAGTCACTAGTTTTCGCTGGTGCGCACATTCCGAAAAACCCGTAATATAATATAATTTATTTGTTATATTATTCATTAATCTAGCGGTGTTATTTCTGTAGTTCAACGCGATTTCAATATTGTTTTGGTAATGCAATCTAAGCGATATAACTCACAAAAGTCACCCTACTTGCTTATAAAAGTTGTCTGTGCGTTATATCTTCAATATGTATACTGCACTAGTAGGACTTTGTCAATGAACGTTAGTAAAACTACTTATAAATGATCAATTCATACAAAGTCACATAAGTTATACGTTTGCTGAGTGATTATTTTATCAAGTAGTTCTTTAATGTAACTATTGTAATTATTTCAGTTGAAACTCAGATTTATTACTTTAGCAAACGTAACGTGGTTCTGCACTGAACAAATGCTTGACTCAGACTGCCTGCCAACGAAAATCGTGGCGCTTTTATACTCGCACAGTTGGCATAACGCTACTACCAATAAGAATGACGGCAATGCCACCCAAAACGTTGGCAGTGCCAAGAAAAATTATGGCAGTGACAACGATTTGAATGGCAGTCATGTGACTGCCACAAAATAGAACGTTTAAGTGAATCAAAGGCAGCCATCTTGGAAAAATATGTAACTGATACAAAGAAAGGCTCCGGACATAGCCTTAAGTTTTGGAATGTAAACATAAACAAATCAAAAAGATGAGTCACCTTATACATGACTGCACTTGACCTTAAACGAGCGGAAGTTGCGCAGAAAAACAAAATGGCTGACATTGTGCGACTACAGAAACTTTACGATGAATAATGCAAGAAATATGGATATAACGTCGCACCAGCGGTGAGGAAAACAAATGCATCTTAAAACCAACATATCGAGGAAAGCTATTGTTGAACGATTTAAATTTAAAAGCATGCATCTGTTGAAAACGTTCACTAAATGCTTACAATTACCGGGTGGGGTAAAGTTTATCTGAAATGCACTTTTGGCAAATGTAAATACAGAGTCAGTTCATGATACTTTTACCCCTCCGAATATCATCATGTTCTGAATAAAATCGGGTAAGTGTTAAATAAGATTACTTTAAATAGTATAGGCTACATTTATAATGTATTTATGTTAATAACAAGAACAAGTTTAACTTTAAATTAATGTCTTTTGTGTCCCAAAACCGGGCACAACATTGCCTCCCACTAATAAAAAGGGATGCTCCTGCAGCCTTCATTTTTTCCTGTTAATCTGTCCCTTAACATGCTTAGTGTTCTCCTTATCACTATCATTTATCTGCTGGTCCAGATGATTGACTTTGCGTTCAATTCCGCAAAGCTCTTTGTTTGTTTCATCCAATGATTTACAAACCCTCTGAAACCCGGAGAGGAACACTGCGGTCTGTGCCTCTATGTCTGCAACAATGTTTTTTTCCATCGAAGCCATAGACTCTTGTAATTGTATTGGTGTTTTGATGTTGTCTGCTTGGTCCTCTCCACATTTAGGCGTTTTCCCAAGAAATAAGGGGTCAGTCAATTCTTGCAAAACTGGCATTACAAGATCCAGTTCCGTGAGCTGTTCGTCTAGGCAAGGGGTAGGTGCAATGTCAACTGCCTTGCGCTTCCTTTCGTATGAGGGAGTACGTGTTTCTCTCTGCTCAAAGATTGGATTTCTAGGAATGTCCCCAGCAGTTTGGAAGGCCGGAAACGAATTTTCCATGAAGTGACCAACCTCTGTTGACGGCATTTGATTTCGCTGATCACTTTGGGCTACCTGTCTAACGTTGGGACCAATATCAAACATCGAGACAGACTCAAGATCAGTGTAAGTCAGACCATGCCCTGCGACATCATATGGTTGTTGGACAACACTGCTGAAAGCAGGGACAGAATTTTGCCCTGAATGTATCTGGACTTTAGGTATCTTCTGTGCTGGTATCTTACTAGCCAAATTATCCTTCAATGGGACTGCTCGAAAGTCAGGCACATTCCCAAATGGCTGAAGTGCAGGCCTGAATGATGATAGTGACGACACTTTCGGTGGTGGTGGTCCCTTGGGGCTTGGTGCAGTTAACGTGTGGTCTTGTCCGTCGTTGTTCTGAAACGGGTCCTCGTCAAAACCTACGACCTGTGGTGAAGGCACCTCGCAATCAATTATTACCATGTCCTTGTCCGTTACATACCAAGGATTTGTCGATGCCCTTAGGATGTCCTTTAGTTCACCCGTTGGTTCGTTCTTCTTGACCTCATTGATGTGTCCCCTGTAGCGTTCCGTATGGTTCCACAAGGTGTCTCTGTCCTGGCATCGAAAGAAACACCTGGTACAAAAGAAAGGCACTCTCTCGATAGGGACATGGGCTTTGAGAATGTGAGCCACGACCTGATAACGACGCCCAACCTTGTCACACCTTCTGCACCGGTACTGTACTCTGCTCACAGCTGACGTATCTGTCTGGATCTGTAAAATCAACAATGTTTTTATAACTCTTTATATACATTCTCTGGAGGACTCGCTTGATTGCCTTTACCTTACTAAGTATATTCGCAAAAGTCGTACGCGTTATTTTGTTAATTGCATATGTTTTGTTTTTGCGTTTCACAACAGAAATGGTTTTTTTATAACGTTTTACAAAATCCGCCGGCTGGACGCCCGTTAGACCCTTGTTTTTTTGTTTTTTTTACTATTTATTTGTTCTCATTATTACTCTTTATGTGCATCTAGTATGTACATTTACAGTTTTCACAACAATATTTAACTTCTTTTATATGTATAACTGTTAAACACACTTTCAGCTCATGTATTATGTTTGCATATAATACACCAATTAACACTGTTGTTGAAGTTGAATTTTGACATCCGTCACCCACTTAGAGGGAGACCTCCCCTGGTACATCTTCAATTTGTCATGATGAAACACTTTAGTTTTCCCTTTTTTATCTACTTGTACAACAAAATTAACCCTTGACTGCTTGCTTGTGATGACAAAGGGACCGCTGTATGCCTTTTCTAGCTAAGGGTTAATTCCAACATGACGGGCCTCATGTAAGCACCAGACTAAATTGCCTTCATTGTATTCGGTGAAGAATGCCCGAGTATCATACATCTCTTTGCTACGCTTGGCACCCCGCCCAATATGGTCGCGTGCTACGCTATGTGCAAGAAGCATTTTGTCTTTCAGCTCTCTCACATACGATGTTGCTGGAGAATCAAGGGCGGTGTTGCTTGTCTTCACATGGTGCAATGGAAATACCAGGTCCGCCGGCAATCTAATATTGCGTTCAAGGGCAAGCATATTAGGTGTCAGCGTTGTCGCCCTGTTAGGTGTTGACCTGTATGCTCCCGCCAGAATACCAAGATGGAGGTCCCAATCTTCTTGGGAATCTTTCAGATATGACTTTAACATCTTAACAAGTGTTCGATGAAATCGTTCCACCTGGCCGTTACACTGCGGACGCCGTGGACTGGTTCTCGTTTTTTTAACACCGAGTTGCTCGCACAGCTGTTTGAAAAGGTTACTTTCAAAAGCGGAGCCCTGGTCAGTGTGGATACTTATAGGAGTGCCCCATCTTGCCACTATGTCATTAATTATCCTGTCTGCACACACTTCTGCAGTTTGGCTTGGGACCGGCCACACCTCAACATACTTGGTGAAATGATCAGCTGCGACAAGCACGTAGCGGTTTCCCCGTGGCGTAACCGGAAGTGGCCTCATAAAATCCAATGCGAGGATGTCCCATGGAGCTCCGGCCCTAACATGACCCATTGGTGCACGTGGCTTCTTCTGGGGAAGCTTCACAAACGTCACAAGAACTTACGTAAAGCTTAACGTCTTCCTTCATCATATACCAATAAAAGCTTTCCAAGAGTTTTGCCTTAGTGGCCTTAACCCCCATATGACCGCCGGTCAATCCATCGTGGACAAGGCCAATAACTTCATCTTTTAGTTCATTTGGTACAACCATCTGCGGTTTCTTTTCTAGAGACTGTCTACGGTAAAGAACATCATCAACTAAGGACAGATTTTCCCAGATGATATCATAGTGCCTTGCCGCCGGGCTCTTGGACGCCATCTCTTCTCTGTTTGGTCGGCGCGCCTCTAGCATCCCAGTGTAAACCAGCTCAAGATCACTGTCACGGGATTGAATGTTGGCGATATCTGCAGCTTGATAACCATCTAACCAATTGCAAACAGCTCTGGGTTTTGATGGTTCGGTGGATGATGTTGACGGCTTTTCCGCATCGACCGTTCTGACCACCGATATAGCGTCTTGGTCACCAACATCCGGGGGTTCGATAGTTTGGGCCCTTCCGGAAACGAATGATTTCTGGGCAATGATCTCTTCACCTCTGACTGGAAATGGTGGCTCTAAGCGCATAATCTCCGCCCGTCGTTTGCACTTTGAGCATGGACCGCATTTAAGTGGCTCGTCTGTGTCAACCGCGTCGCACGTGCAGTCGCTGGGAACCGGACATCTCGACAACGCGTCACAATGACCTTGAAGACGACCAAGCCTGTATTCAATCTCGAATTGATATGACGCCAATATTTCAAGCCACCTAGCCACCTTACCATTAGGCTCCTTCAGCCTGAATAGCCAAACGAGGGCCTGGTGGTCTGTTCGAACCCGGAACTTCCGGCCTAACAGGTATTGGCGAAAATACTGAACGAAAAAGATGACTGCCAACAACTCCCGCTCTGTTACACAATAGTTGCGCTCCGCTCTGTTCAACCCACGGCTTGCAAAAGCTATAACACTTTCTCGACCATCTTGTAATTGAGCCAAGACCCCACCTATGCCAGTACCAGAAGCGTCAACATCTAAGATAAATTGTCCAGCATCATTACGAGGGTAACCCATAATATCGGGACTTGTCAGGCACTGCTTCAGTTTGGCGAAAGCCTGTTCACAATCATCGCTCCATACAAATGGTTTGTCGAATTTTGTCAGTTCGGTCAATGGATGGGCAATCTTTGCAAAATTTTTCACAAAGCGGCGGTTATAAGACCCAGTGGCTACAAATTGTTTCACTTGTTTAGCGTTGACTGGATGCGGCCAAGCTAGAATTTTGGCCACATTAGTCGGGTCTGGACGCAGACCCTCAGCAGAGACCACAAGTCCAAGAAATGTTACTTCCGTCTGCAATAGCTGACACTTCTCCGGCTTTAACTTCAGTCCGGCTGCTACAATGCGGTCTAAAACTTCTGCTGTTCTGGTCATATGCTCATCAAAACTGCGGCCAAAGACGATGATGTCATCTATGTATACCAGACAAGTGACCCACTGGAGCCCTTGCAGCGCGAGTTCCATAACACGCTGAAAAGTCCCACTTGCATTATTGAGCCCGAATGGCATACGTACCATCTCGTAGTGTCCGTATTTGCAGCAAAATGCTGTTTTCGGGATGTCCTCCTTTTTTACTGGTATTTGAAAATAACCACTTGTAAGGTCAAAACTACTAAATATGTTGGAACCCGCAACTGCGTCGAGGCAGTCCTGAAATCTAGGCAAAGGGAAGCCATCTGGTTTCACTAGCTCATTGACCTTTCTATAGTCCACACATGGTCGTATTGCACCTGATTTCTTCTTGACAAGGAAAATTGGTGAGGCCAAAGGGGAAGTGCTATTGCGTATGACACCCTTCTGGAGTAAATCTTCAACTGCTTTTTTCTCTTCATCAGCATGCGCAATTGCAACTCGTCTGGGCCGCTGTTTTACTGGCGGGGCCTCACCTGTGTTGATAGAGTGCTCCGCTAAATCGGTGAGACCCAAGTCCCATTCATGTTTAGAAAACGCGCCCCCGTACTTCACTAAAAAACCTGACAATACCTCTTGTTCGCGCTGACTTCTGCCTGTCGCCGACCGCTCAAACAGAGATTTCAAGTGATCAGGAACCTTAGCAACTTCACTCCGCATATCCATACATACTGGCTGCTCATCGGTCGCGCTTCTGATCTGCACCCTTCGGACCCGGTCCGCATTACTTTCCTCCTTCGCATCTTCCTTAGGAGCCAAAACGCGTACTACACGCTCTACTCGCTCAGCCATCCCTATCTCTGCATCCTGTTTAAGGGTTGTCGCAGTAAGGAATGGGTTAAGTATTCTCACCTTACATGTAGTGGAGCCGTTGATGTTAACGAGGGTAGATGCCATCAAAAGCGGGTACCTTGTCTTGAACGATTCTGTGGCTTCCACAATGTAGTTTGCCTCCTCGTCCAGGTCATCCTCCTCTATCCTCTCAACAAAGACATCAACTACGGCTTCAGACTGCGCTGGCAAACAAATGTCCTCCGCCACCACCACTTTCCTCACCTTTTGTAGATAACCTTTCCGCAAGCACGGTATCTCACACCCATTAAGCAAAATAAGGTCTTTGCTTAGAAGTAGGTCAACCGGGCCACCGTCACCGCCAACCAACACGTCGTAACCAAGAAGCGCATCGTCTTCTATCTCCGCCACTGCGAGCTCTTTCTCCGTACCTAGTGGTCCCAAGGTAACCCTAAAAGTACCTTTACCCCTCTCCCGAATAGGAGCACCGCCCGCCCCGCGAAGAAGAGTAGACCCCCTCAACATCGGTCGTTCTTTGTCACTTATCTTGTTATACAACCGATGCGATACAATTGTTCTCGTCGCCCCGGTGTCTGCAGTGAAGGTAACTGGAACACCATTCACCTCGCCCCGGATGTATATACCATCGCCAAGGTCCGCATGTGTCTCTCCGCTCTTAAGGACCCCCGCCTGCGTGCTTGCATTATCTACAAAAATATGGCCTTTGACTACAATGTTCTCACTTAACTGGACCCCCCTCTGGTCGCGAGAGACGGTCCCTGCCTGTTTAAAGCCCCGCTTTCTTGTTTCTCGGTATTCATACCGCTTTTTTCCTGCTTCACCACGCGTTTGTTTATGCACTCCCTGGCGTAATGGCCTCGCTCGTGACAATTGAAACACTCAACGTTGTTCATTCTCCTCTGTGGCCGATTTTGCCTCGCAGCCTGTTCTAAATGTTCAACACGTTGCAACAGTCGTTCTAGAAGCTGTTGCTGGTTGTCGGGTGACGCGGGTTTGCTCTCATCCTTCCGTTTTGCTGTCGGGGCTTGAGATCGCAATGTTTTCACGTCCGCCGTTCGTCGTAACTGCTCTTCACTTTCACCCCCTAGCTCTTCAACGTCAATATCAACATCAAAAGTGCGTCTGGCTGCATTTCTGCCCCTATCACCCCTCACTCCAGCCTTCATCTGTATCCAGCTCACCACGTGGAACACGGCCTCATCTATATTACGCGGCTCCTTGTTATACTCTACGGCAAACCTAGCTTCTTGATCTTGCAGACCGTCGAAGAATCGCCTTGTGAGATCTTCGTCCCGTGTACGTCTGTCCCTATGCCGATGGGCTTTGTCATAAAGACGCTTTAATTCGGACGCAAAATCTTCAGCGGTCACACCATGTTTTTGGTATCGTCTGCTGAATCTAACAGCAAACAATTGTTCTGTTTCGATTACACGGTACCTGCCCGTTAATTCCCCGACTAGGGGCTCGTAATCACTCAGAACGTCCGCTGATATTTGAGAAAACACAAACTCACTTGCCTGCCCCTCGATCTTCGGTAACACATTGTCTAGGCGCTCCTCAAAGTCCCAGCCTTGTCGGTCCGCAATTGTCTCAAACTTCGTTAACCAGACGTTCCAGTTCTCTTTTCCCGTAAATGGTGGTAATTTAAAATTAGGCTGGTTTTGCCGCCTGTCTCGAGACGTGTGTCTCCTTGCCTGTCTTTCAAACGCCATTTGCCGGTCGGGCCTCTCGATGCCATAGTCGTCGTCCATGTGGTTGGCTCTCATGTGCTCCGGGCTAACAACCTCACCCCGTCGGTTGTTATGGGAGTTGTTAGCATCCGCTCTCGATCTGTATTCATGCGCGGCTACTTCCGGTTCCGGGCCTATCATCGGTCTGTATCTTTCCCTGCTGTTATGTGTTTCCGTTGGCACATGTGCACGCTGCGCCTCTTTAAGTACCCGTAGCTCACTGACCACCTCTTTCAAAACACCAGCCATGTCTGACATCATTGCTGATATTTGCGCCTGGGCTGGTTCGCTTACGTCAGGATGCGTATGCCGCTCAACAGAATTTGCGTTGCGGTATGGGCTGCAGTCACCACCCTCCTCTTGTTCACCGGATTGCTCTCTTGCTCCCGTTCTTGTCCGGCTTCTAGTTCTGGGGAATGTAACCTCTTCATCGCTTTCGTGGCTTGCCATGTTATGCGTAGATGCGTCTCACTGGATTGGTATAAAATAACCAATCCCACTTCTGACACCAAAATGTAGGGGGCTCGCCCTAGTTTCACGTTAGTGAATGTACTCGACGCAAATTTATATCACAATTTCGCTTCAACTTATTGTAGGCCGTGTGAACAAGCTCAGCTTGGCTCTCAAGTAACCAACTCAACTCTGATATTACGCAGACACTCTGTAGTTCGTACCAATTGTCAACCACGTATTGAAAACAGTTTATAAGTTTTAACAGTTTTATTGCATTAATAAAGGTGAAACATCACTCGAACTGGATACAAATGTTTATACAGAAATATTATGTATTTATATCATAATATTCAATAAAAGTCACTAGTTTTCGCTGGTGCGCACATTCCGAAAAACCCGTAATATAATATAATTTATTTGTTATATTATTCATTAATCTAGCGGTGTTATTTCTGTAGTTCAACGCGATTTCAATATTGTTTTGGTAATGCAATCTAAGCGATATAACTCACAAAAGTCACCCTACTTGCTTATAAAAGTTGTCTGTGCGTTATATCTTCAATATGTATACTGCACTAGTAGGACTTTGTCGATGAACGTTAGTAAAACTACTTATAAATGATCAATTCATACAAAGTCACATAAGTTATACGTTTGCTGAGTGATTATTTTATCAAGTAGTTCTTTAATGTAACTATTGTAATTATTTCAGTTGAAACTCAGATTTATTACTTTAGCAAACGTAACGTGGTTCTGCACTGAACAAATGCTTGACTCAGACTGCCTGCCAACGAAAATCGTGGCGCTTTTATACTCGCACAGTTGGCATAACGCTACTACCAATAAGAATGACGGCAATGCCACCCAAAACGTTGGCAGTGCCAAGAAAAATTATGGCAGTGACAACGATTTGAATGGCAGTCATGTGACTGCCACAAAATAGAACGTTTAAGTGAATCAAAGGCAGCCATCTTGGAAAAATATGTAACTGATACAAAGAAAGGCTCCGGACATAGCCTTAAGTTTTGGAATGTAAACATAAACAGATCAAAAAGATGAGTCACCTTATACATGACTGCACTTGACCTTAAACGAGTGGAAGTTGCGCAGAAAAACAAAATGGCTGACATTGTGCGAGTACAGAAACTTTACGATAAATAATGCAAGAAATATGGATATAACGTCGCACCAGCGGTGAGGAAAACAAATGCATCTTAAAACCAACATATCGAGGAAAGCTATTGTTGAACGATTTAAATTTAAAAGCATGCATCTGTTGAAAACGTTCACTAAATGCTTACAATTACCGGGTGGGGTAAAGTTTATCTGAAATGCACTTTTGGCAAATGTAAATACAGAGTCAGTTCATGATACTTTTACCCCTCCGAATATCATCATGTTCTGAATAAAATCGGGTAAGTGTTAAATAAGATTACTTTAAATAGTATAGGTTACATTTATAATGTATTTATGTTAATAACAAGAACAAGTTTAACTTTAAATTAATGTCTTTTGTGTCCCAAAATCCGGGCACAACATTATCTTATTTGTTTACCTTCAAAACACATTTAAAACGTTATTATAATCTCGTTTAGACATTTGTGCTTGACCAAACTCTTCCTTTTTTATATATATCTGCAAAAATACCATTGTCGTCTTTTTCCGTGAAATCGAAACATCATATATTGAGAATATCATGATGTTAAAAAAAAATAAAAAAAATATTGACTTTATTCATAATCTAACAGACTTTTACAGACAATTTCATTCATTTTTTCATTAGCATTAAATATAATTCTTTGACGTAGATCTGCGCTTAAAACCTGAGTTTTGGTTTCCTTCTACATCTAATGAAACAATATATACACAAGTTCCATGTTTATGATTGCGCCACATTTAGTGAGGCCCTGATAAACTATTCTTGTACATTAATCTGTTAACATTCCACTGGTTGTTAGCTGTGACCATTGAATAATAAAATGTATTTGGATACATAAACTTTAAAGGGGTCAATTATGTGAAACAGTGATTGGTGAACTACAGCTGATCCACGAGACTGTCTATGTTCCCAGTAACCAAAGGGATCAGGCGTTAACTGTGTTGCACAATCCGTCTTTTAGGATGTAAGTTCTGTTATTCAGAAATATACATATATTTTAACAGAAGAACAAAGTGCGTGCAAATTGTTCTCTTTACTGTAGACTTAGTATATTACACAGTAGGAATGAAAGAATACTTGATACCCAACATATCCCCACATGTACCATTTGAAGTGCATATTTTTTATTGTAACACTTAAAACGTCCAAAAACCTATACATTTTAGACAAATTAAAGTAACATGTACATGCACAGATGAAATAGATGAAGCAAATATGGGTCATATTGATTGTTTCAGAACGTTTTATTGACAACACTCAAAGGTCATATATGCTAAATTTCCAGTGCACTTCTGTATCCCCGAACGGAAACCTTGTTTGTATAGGCTCCGTGCAACACTCAAAGCTTATAAATTCGTAACCCGGGTCTATTGTGAACTCGGTGTTCCCATGTGTCGTCATGTAAACGGATGTGAGTGATACTTACTTATAGGATTTTTTTGGTCCACTCCCGCCTCCTCCTCGTTCACCCGCACGTCAACCTCAGAACAATTATCTGCCGCCTTTAACCATTTTCCAAAACTGTCTTCTCTGCTTGATGTTTCTTTTCATCAATCTCGAAGAACATTGCTGTTCAATACATGCACGTGATAATAATAGAGGAGACTATTGCGGGGTTGGACACAAACCACACAGCGCCCTTTAAAACGGCGAGGCCTGCGTCTGGAGTGACGATCTGTATTGCGCAAACTTTTTCATTCCTTCCTGAACGTACGGACTTTCACAGAATCCGCCCACCAAAATAACGGACTGCATACATGCTCAATGACACAAATACCAAAGGCCTTTTCCAAAAATACTCAACAGTAAACTTTTTATCCATGACATATAAATGTGGAAAAGAAAAACGTATATTTTCGACTACTCATACGGTCTTATCTGATAAACATACACCATGAAATAATTTATGTTATACACAAAAGGTTATCTGTAAATTTAAAAACTTTGTGCAAACCAACAGTGCTTTATCCCCCCAATCGTACTCCGTTTTCAGCATGTACTCTCTTAATTTGTCAACTTTATAGCCTTTTTAGGAGGTGGAACGGTCGATAGATTTGTTCAAATCTTCATACTAATAAATCCCTCTTAAAGTCCTGTTTTTGCGCAGAAATACACAGAAATAAGGGAAATGGTGAGAATCAAGAATTCCTACCATGAACCTTTGCTTTAAATGTTGAATACTGTTAAATCATATAAAATGTATGATGCAGTTTATATAACAAGATATTTCTTCGAGTGCAAATTTGCTCACTTGGACGAAAAATATGTTCATATAAACACCAACACCCACTGGTTTTGGTAAATGTTTAATCCCCAATATGCAATGAGTTTAATGATATCACACTCTATTCAGTAAATCGATTAAACGGTTAAAGTTTTAACCTTCTAAAACATCCTTGAATCCGTATGTGTATTATAATTTTCAAAATGTTAAACACACATGAACAACCTAAGCTGAAAGCTGTCTACCAACCTTATAATAATTGAATAAAAGAACACTGGACTTATATATCTATAGATATATTATATATATTTTATGTTGGGGTTTCTTTTTCCCTTAGATGATTTTTTTGTTTGAAAACATTTGTCTAGTTCCTCTAAACATATGCTTAAAGATTGACGGACCATACGTTAAAATATAACGATTTTTAAAAAGATATTTTCTTTCCCTTACGGTATCGTATCACTTTCGGTTTGCAATGCAGGAAAAACTGATATTTGACAGTTAAACCATTAACTCCTGAGAATGAGAAGTTTGCGTTGTATTTGTCAAATGAAGTAAATGTAAGTACCAACCTAGCTTCGTCCCTTCAAAAGTGTTCTGCATTGTCTTGCTAGATAACCGGCACAGTTAATAAGTAAAATGTATCCGTTTCATTGATACCCGAAATAAGCCCTTATTTTAAGTTTCAATAAAGTAATCCTTGACCAACATGGCAAACAGCGGGAAAGCAGCTAACTTTTTATTTCGTCAATTTTTGAAATTGATAATTCTTTTCTTCGGCCACATACACACAAAGAACGAGTCAAATTCTACATTTTGATTCAGCAGCACTGATGTGGGTGTTTTATGAGAGATCAGAAAAGCAGATCCAACCCCGGCTTATTATTTTGTATCAAGTAACCAACTCAACTCTGATATTACGCAGACACTCTGTAGTTCGTACCAATTGTCAACCACGTATTGAAAACAGTTTATAAGTTTAACAGTTTTATTGCATTAATAAAGGTGAAACATCACTCGAACTGGATACAAATGTTTATACAGAAATATTATGTATTTATATCATAATATTCAATAAAAGTCACTAGTTTTCGCTGGTGCGCACATTCCGAAAAACCCGTAATATAATATAATTTATTTGTTATATTATTCATTAATCTAGCGGTGTTATTTCTGTAGTTCAACGCGATTTCAATATTGTTTTGGTAATGCAATCTAAGCGATATAACTCACAAAAGTCACCCTACTTGCTTATAAAAGTTGTCTGTGCGTTATATCTTCAATATGTATACTGCACTAGTAGGACTTTGTCGATGAACGTTAGTAAAACTACTTATAAATGATCAATTCATACAAAGTCACATAAGTTATACGTTTGCTGAGTGATTATTTTATCAAGTAGTTCTTTAATGTAACTATTGTAATTATTTCAGTTGAAACTCAGATTTATTACTTTAGCAAACGTAACGTGGTTCTGCTCTGAACAATTGCTTGACTCAGACTGCCTCCATCGAAAATCGTGGCACTTTTGCACTCGCACAGTTGGCATAACGCTACTACCAATAAGAATGACGGCAATGCCACCCAAAACGTTGGCAGTGCCAAGAAAAATTATGGCAGTGACAACGATTTGAATGGCAGTCATGTGACTGCCACAAAATAGAACGTTTAAGTGAATCAAAGGCAGCCATCTTGGAAAAATATGTAACTGATACAAAGAAAGGCTCCGGACATAGCCTTAAGTTTTGGAATGTAAACATAAACAGATCAAAAAGATGAGTCACCTTATACATGACTGCACTTGACCTTAAACGAGCGGAAGTTGCGCAGAAAAACAAAATGGCTGACATTGTGCGAGTACAGAAACTTTACGATAAATAATGCAAGAAATATGGATATAACGTCGCACCAGCGGTGAGGAAAACAAATGCATCTTAAAACCAACATATCGAGGAAAGCTATTGTTGAACGATTTAAATTTAAAAGCATGCATCTGTTGAAAACGTTCACTAAATGCTTACAATTACCGGGTGGGGTAAAGTTTATCTGAAATGCACTTTTGGCAAATGTAAATACAGAGTCAGTTCATGATACTTTTACCCCTCCGAATATCATCATGTTCTGAATAAAATCGGGTAAGTGTTAAATAAGATTACTTTAAATAGTATAGGTTACATTTATAATGTATTTATGTTAATAACAAGAACAAGTTTAACTTTAAATTAATGTCTTTTGTGTCCCAAAATCCGGGCACAACATTATCTTATTTGTTTACCTTTAAAACACATTTAAAACGTTATTATAATCTCGTTTAGACATTTGTGCTTGACCAAACTCTTCCTTTTTTATATATATCTGCAAAAATACCATTGTCGTCTTTTTCCGTGAAATCGAAACATCATATATTGAGAATATCATGATGTTAAAAAAAATAAAAAAAAATATTGACTTTATTCATAATCTAACAGACTTTTACAGACAATTTCATTCATTTTTTCATTAGCATTAAATATAATTCTTTGACGTAGATCTGCGCTTAAAACCTGAGTTTTGGTTTCCTTCTACATCTAATGAAACAATATATACACAAGTTCCATGTTTATGATTGCGCCACATTTAGTGAGGCCCTGATAAACTATTCTTGTACATTAATCTGTTAACATTCCACTGGTTGTTAGCTGTGACCATTGAATAATAAAATGTATTTGGATACATAAACTTTAAAGGGGTCAATTACGTGAAACAGTGATTGGTGAACTACAGCTGATCCACGAGACTGTCTATGTTCCCTGTAACCAAAGGGATCAGGCGTTAACTGTGTTGCACAATCCGTCTTTTAGGATGTAAGTTCTGTTATTCAGAAATATACATATATTTTAACAGAAGAACAAAGTGCGTGCAAATTGTTCTCTTTACTGTAGACTTAGTATATTACACAGTAGGAATGAAAGAATACTTGATACCCAACATATCCCCACATGTACCATTTGAAGTGCATATTTTTTATTGTAACACTTAAAACGTCCAAAAACCTATACATTTTAGACAAATTAAAGTAACATGTACATGCACAGATGAAATAGATGAAGCAAATATGGGTCATATTGATTGTTTCAGAACGTTTTATTGACAACACTCAAAGGTCATATATGCTAAATTTCCAGTGCACTTCTGTATCCCCGAACGGAAACCTTGTTTGTATAGGCTCCGTGCAACACTCAAAGCTTATAAATTCGTAACCCGGGTCTATTGTGAACTCGGTGTTCCCATGTGTCGTCATGTAAACGGATGTGAGTGATACTTACTTATAGGATTTTTTTGGTCCACTCCCGCCTCCTCCTCGTTCACCCGCACGTCAACCTCAGAACAATTATCTGCCGCCTTTAACCATTTTCCAAAACTGTCTTCTCTGCTTGATGTTTCTTTTCATCAATCTCGAAGAACATTGCTGTTCAATACATGCACGTGATAATAATAGAGGAGACTATTGCGGGGTTGGACACAAACCACACAGCGCCCTTTAAAACGGCGAGGCCTGCGTCTGGAGTGACGATCTGTATTGCGCAAACTTTTTCATTCCTTCCTGAACGTACGGACTTTCACAGAATCCGCCCACCAAAATAACGGACTGCAGGCTTTTCATCTTTGGTTTAGCTAAAAGAGATGATGCTGCACCAGCAGATCGATTGGCCTTTTAAACCATGTCTTTGTCAACTGTTGTATCAAACTTCTCCAGTTATTTCGTTCCTCTTTCTTCTTGAAAGTAAGGGGGTTGAGCCAAGCGCCGACTTGTCTAGTGGTTTCTTTTTTCATACATGTCAGAAAGTAGTGAATTCACATTTCGAATAAGTCTCTCATATGGATCATCGAACCATTTTCGAACTAAAGATAAAGCAATTCTATTTTTTTTTCTTACTTTTATAGCGAGTGAATCATATTTCCATGAAAGCAAACCTCTCCGGTAAAGGTGTCAAGGAAAATGTACCCGACAGTTTTCTTTGCAAGGCTGAAAGACGGATTATTAGTATTATATCATTTATTTAAATGCAGTAATTTCGCTTCCCATCTTTAAAGTCCCTGATTATATTAGGAAGTCGCTAGTTTCGTCGTTGCAAATATCAGCAAGTGCCTTTCCTCCCCATATAAGCCACCTAGCATTTTCATAATTTTCATCCACAAAGATGCCTTCCCATGGACCGCCGCTGAATTTATGGATTTTTCAAAGTGTCCCACTTGGTTTTCTTTCATGAACTAATATATCTGCGGTGCCTTCTGTAAAAAAGAGGCATTGTTTTGAATTTGTTTAAATATTTGGAAAGGATGCAGTCGAAAAGCAAGTTTACTGCATTAGTTACTCAAATAAAGTATGTTGTTTTAATGAATCAACAATACATTACACTTTGTAAATTTTTTTTTAACACAGTGCCACTTACCTCCAAGATCCACGACCATATACTTTAACCCAAAAAGCCAATAACGTTCTCAACTTCCGTTCCGAGAATTGCATACCAGATCGAGGCACTTTCATAATCTAACGCGAGTTTGACACAGGTATTGTCCAATGCAGCATTTATAGTTAAGGTTGATGACATACATGCATTTAAATAAGTTTGGTAGTTAGAAAACGCTGCATGTATCAATGAGTTGACATTGCTATGAATTTTACATGCATTGGAAACTACACGGACAAGCCGTTCATCCATAACCTGTCTGCATACATGCTCAATGACACAAATACCAAAGGCCTTTTCCAAAAATACTCAACAGTAAACTTTTTATCCATGACATATAAATGTGGAAAAGAAAAACGTATATTTTCGACTACTCATACGGTCTTATCTGATAAACATACACCATGAAATAATTTATGTTATACACAAAAGGTTATCTGTAAATTTAAAAACTTTGTGCAAACCAACAGTGCTTTATCCCCCCAATCGTACTCCGTTTTCAGCATGTACTCTCTTAATTTGTCAACTTTATAGCCTTTTTAGGAGGTGGAACGGTCGATAGATTTGTTCAAATCTTCATACTAATAAATCCCTCTTAAAGTCCTGTTTTTGCGCAGAAATACACAGAAATAAGGGAAATGGTGAGAATCAAGAATTCCTACCATGAACCTTTGCTTTAAATGTCGAATACTGTTAAATCATATAAAATGTATGATGCAGTTTATATAACAAGATATTTCTTCGAGTGCAAATTTGCTCACTTGGACGAAAAATATGTTCATATAAACACCAACACCCACTGGTTTTGGTAAATGTTTAATCCCCAATATGCAATGAGTTTAATGATATCACACTCTATTCAGTAAATCGATTAAACGGTTAAAGTTTTAACCTTCTAAAACATCCTTGAATCCGTATGTGTATTATAATTTTCAAAATGTTAAACACACATGAACAACCTAAGCTGAAAGCTGTCTACCAACCTTATAATAATTGAATAAAAGAACACTGGACTTATATATCTATAGATATATTATATATATTTTATGTTGGGGTTTCTTTTTCCCTTAGATGATTTTTTTGTTTGAAAACATTTGTCTAGTTCCTCTAAACATATGCTTAAAGATTGACGGACCATACGTTAAAATATAACGATTTTTAAAAAGATATTTTCTTTCCCTTTCGGTATCGTATCACTTTCGGTTTGCAATGCAGGAAAAACTGATATTTGACAGTTAAACCATTAACTCCTGAGAATGAGAAGTTTGCGTTGTATTTGTCAAATGAAGTAAATGTAAGTACCAACCTAGCTTCGTCCCTTCAAAAGTGTTCTGCATTGTCTTGCTAGATAACCGGCACAGTTAATAAGTAAAATGTATCCGTTTCATTGATACCCGGCATAAGCCCTTATTTTAAGTTTCAATAAAGTAATCCTTGACCAACATGGCAAACAGCGGGAAAGCAGCTAACTTTTTATTTCGTCAATTTTTGAAATTGATAATTCTTTTCTTCGGCCACATACACACAAAGAACGAGTCAAATTCTACATTTTGATTCAGCAGCACTGATGTGGGTGTTTTATGAGAGATCAGAAAAGCAGATCCAACCCCGGCTTATTATTTTGTATTAGTCCGAATTTTGACAGGGTCATCTCGTCTAGCCACTGTAATTGGTTCCAATAGCAAATACAATAACAAGAAGAGTGCTTCTCTGACCACATGAGCATGCCATAATTCGAAGGCGATTAATTTCAATAATGCACTCCTCCAAAATGAGTTTTAACTTATTTGCATCGTTTATGTATATGTTCAGTAAAATTGGCTTTACACACGTAACATATTTATGCAGTCAACCATATCATTCAGTGGCCAAATGAAAATGACTGATTACTTTAAAAAGTTTAATTGTTAATGTATTTGAGTGAACTGATTTTTGGTGTTTTTTTTTGTTAATGCTATGCATAAACTTATATCACTCCATCATTGCTGTCCCAAGATCTAAATACATAATTACCACCTCCCCGGGCACATCTGTAGTTTAAGAGATTAAAGCTTTTCAGTGTTGTGAATGTGTCATTGTTAGGTTTCGAATAACTCCTGGGCACTTTAGCTAATTCCAATAATTGCCCCCTGTTGTATCTGATCAAGCACATTGTATCCTCTGATAATCGCTCACCAACACCTACCCATCTATCATAAAAATCAATTTATTATATATATATTTAATATATCCAATTTTTAATATCCAAATATCTAGAAAATGAATGAAAAGTTTTATCGAAATAATTCCACAATCAGCCTCCTTGATAATTCATACAAGTGTTTGCTCAAAATCTCATAGAAACCCTCAATGGTTAACACATAAATAATCCAAAATATCAGAGCACTAAAATAGCAGCAACACCAGGCGCGTGATACTCCCACCACGTAGGTTGTTTCAACATTCAAAGAGTGCTATGGGTAAGACTAAATTCGTTCAAAATGCTATTGATTATGCCGATGATACAGAAAATGTTTACGCCATTCAGCATACCACTGGACCTGCGTTAGACATGAGCACTCTCCAGAAAGAATAACAGAGTCTGCGAGAAAAAGTGAAGGCTCTTGGCGAAGCGAGGCGCACTCAGCAGCCTAGCAGTCAGCAACGTTTTAATCGCCCTCGAGGTACGTATATCTGTTACGTATGTGATAGTAAGTCACACTTGATCGCTGAATGTCCCAACAGAAAGGATTTTAAGGCGTTTTTTAAACGCAAAAGAGTCAGGATAGTGAGCTAATCCTCGACCCATCGAAACGAGGTAAGTAGCAAACTTGTTTCTAATAAGACCGTACCATCCAATACACTACCAGACGCCCCATCTGCAGCTATTGTTACATTTAATGAGTACCAAATGACAAACAGCCAGAAGGACAAGGCAAAACACCTGCTCCTTGTTCGACACCAGGCTCTCTGCCAGCTGATGGTACAGTAATAGACGAGATTGTACCTCTTGTCAAGGTTTGCCTGTTAAAATTCATGTCAGCATTCACAAAAACGGTATGTGAGTTTGTTTTGGATTGCGATGTGTCGGACAATGTTGTTAGCGCGAAGCTCTTGCAAATGAAGAACGGTGCAGAACATGACATTGCCTATGGCAGTTACATCCTAACGAAAGAGGAGCAGAAATACTGCACTACGAGAAAGGAGCTGTTAACAGTCGTCAGATCTACTCATTTGTTCGGTTGACCTTTCAAGGTCCGGACCGATCACTCAAGTTTGACTTGCTTGTTGAGTTTCAAAGAACCGCAGGATCAGTTAGCTTGTTAGATTGAGGAATTGACTCAGTTCAACATGGTCTTGGAGTGCCGATCATGAAAGAAGTCACATCCTGGTCACTGCAATTCATATGTAGCTGGAGTTGCAGTCCAAGATCTTCCTTGCGGTGGTTGTTATAAATGTGTTAGGGCTGACAACTAATGTGGTTCATTTTCCCGGGCTGTAGATGTAGTTCAGGTGGCAGCGCAGAAGGCTGAGGTCGCGCCTTCAGGAACCCAGCATCCGGCAGCGTCTGTCAGGGAGTGGGGGCTACAGCCGCATTGGAAAGTGCGAAGCGAGCATATAGTATTAAGTCAGCAACAACAGTGGCAACCCGGATAACCGAGGGGGATCGCCGCAAGAAGCTGTTGCTGAAGTATCATTTGCTTCGTCGACAGTTATGGTAGCTGATAGCAGGAAATGGGATCCAGGGGGAAAAGAAGAATCGATGTCAACCAACGCTTATGGTCACAGGCTGTATGCAGTATCCTGAAGTACAGGACTGGCCGCCTTCCTTTTCTTCTAGGCGGGAGGGGCGAAGGTGAAGTAGATGGGTTTACAAAAGTTGAGCCCATAAAACCTAGTTGCAGATGGTTACTTCAAGTAGCCCCAACAAGAAGTGATGGATGTAAATATTTACTTGTGTAGATATTTTTGTAGTCGTCGCTGGCTCGTTCAACTCCCTGGTTGGACCAGTCACAAAGCAGCGGTCTTGTTAATTAATTCTGACTTGACCGGTCTTCAGCCAACCCCGGTGCTGTCTGAAACAAAGAAACAGGAGGAGAGTGTAGTGCGAGTACACTATTAGACATGTTTACATACAAAGTGCTGACGTCATTGGTATGTTGACAGATATCTGGGAGTTCGAAATCAGTTGTTGTGCAAGCAAGACGTACAGAATGACTACTTAAGAAAGACCTCACGTATTTATCCCTAGGATTAAATGGTAAGTTGGGTTTGGTCTGGATAAATATTAGGGAATACTTTAAAATGCAGATTGTACTATTGTATAATCTAGTAATCTGCCAGCCAGGACAAAACAACTCGCAAGAAAATATGTAAGTTAAATGTCATTTCTTTAATATTTGTATACAGCTATATATGTTGAAATTCATAACATGTTGGTGTTAAAAAGACCAGGGTTCTCAATAAGTTTTGGTTGAACTTGAACTGTCCCGAAAAGAAATGTAAGGGACCAGATAATTTTGATAATTTTTATATTGTTTCAATTTTGAACCGGACAAAAAGTTGTATAAACTGTATTTTTGAGGCAGCCGGTTCTTATTGAGATCCCTGGACTAATATCAGTAGATAATTGAACTGCACACACACAGTAAAGTTGTTTCAATAAAACATAATCACTTTTGTCAAGCATAACATAACAGTGAAATAAGTACTTCATTTAGAACAAAACACATCGTTTGTACTTAAATCAACTTGATAAAAAGCAATAATATTACCGTTAAAACCACAATACATATGATACATGAATGATATGGTAAACTATAACCAAATTACAACAGCCGTTGCCAAAACTTACCAAGCCGATGCTATGAAAACACATTAAACTTTAAAATGTCCACTAGTCTGAAAATAGTTCTTGCTCGAATCTTAAATGATTAATAATATTTTTGTAAACATACAACTACGCTTATGCTGAAAAACTTGTTCCAGACAGATACCACGTGCAAGAAAAAGGTTGGAACTGTAATCAACAATAACTGAAAACTTCAATATCATAAATATGTTTCTTTATGAGTTCTCTGTATTACTAAACAGTCATGGTAACTTAAATGGTAAAATATATTGACAAATTTCTATGTAAATCTAGTTCAAGTTCCAAAGGGGTATTTAATTCTCAAATGTACCAATGTCAGACTCTAAATTAACCCAAAATTGAGCTTACGTTCTGGAAAAAGCTTTAAGTCTGCTGTAACAACCCGAGATATATCTCTTCATCCAATGATTCATTTTTCACTATTATAATGAAAGTGACATGTTCCACCAGTAACGTTAAATGTTTGGTTGCCAACGATTGGAAATGTGGATAAGTTTTTTCTGGCAGAAAGTATTTTAGGCTTGATTTGGGCTTTTGTGTATGCAAGATGTTGAGCTTTCAGTCTCAACAAGGGACTTAACATTTCCAAGGCCCTTCCCTAAAGCACAATGTTTTTTGAGCAGGGGATTAACCACTGATGTAGTGTTTCAGTGACTCTTCCCTTTAGTGTTTTGTTTTACAAATGTATTAAATGTTCACTCCTGCCTGATACATGACGGATATTGCAGTTTTAATGGAGAAACCTGTATACATCAACAATGTTTAGTTCAGAGTCACCCAGCTTTTTGCCACAGGCCCTTATGTCAGAATAGTCCCAAGCTTTACTTGAGGACTCTCCTTGCCAATATTTGGAAACCTGGGGCAATGACTCTGTCAAATACTATTTTCCTATGTAATCCATGTTTTGAGAAAGGATTCCTTTGTTAATTCCATGAACTCCTCTCTACCCCTTCTCGCAAAGAAATAGCAAAGGAAACAACAAAATGTGTTAACTTGGGTTTCTTGGTCACATTTAAAGTTTGAAAATATTTTTCCATTTTAAGCAAATCTCCCTGATCAATTGCGGGGTGATGAGATGTACGGCCAGTACCAACCCATTTCTTACACATGATTTCGAGCGTAGTGTGGGCTTTCAGAAACTCCTGGTTATTAATATTATTAAATGACCTATTGCATGGTGTGGATAAAATAGCATGGTTTATACCGGCTCTTATACTACGCATAATTCACAGTTTGTTGCTCTCTGTTCGGACCTCTGCATAAAACTTGCTCAGGATGTGCCCCGATTCTGTTGCCTCAACAGTTTGAAGGTTTATTGTAAGACCACGTTTCTGTTGCCAAGCTAATATGTTTTAAGGTTATCCTATTGTATGTTCCCATATATGATAATATAGAAATCTATCATAGAAATGAATGTGATATTTCTCTGTTTTGTCCTTTTTCCATATCCTAATCAAATTTTAAGCAAGCAAAATATAAGGACAAAATTTAAATAAATAATAATGCTAGGTTTGCGTTAAAGTTTATCTATTGATGAAATGCCACATTTAATTGTCTATATTTATATCATTTAAGACTGTTCTGTGTGGTTACATGTATCAAAATCTACTTATAAGAGACAAACTTAAGCAATCTTTAAACTTCCTGACTGCTCACATAGTACTCTTTACAGTCGCTTCTGGTTTTACACATCTAGGTTTACGAGATCAATCTCATCCAAATCATTATCAGAGGCCTCAGCTGCAATTTCTGTTCCTACATCATGTACGCTCTCCGTTCCTTCAGTTTGGTCTGCAACTGTTTTTATTTACGTGTTTATTTATCTATTGATTGATTTATCTTTACTCATTTATTCATCTATTTATCAATTTATTTATTCAGCAATTTATTGATCTATACTTTTATTGATATTTATTGCTGTTAATTTGTTTATTATTTTATTTGTTTTTATTTGTATTACTTATTTAATTTTATTTATATTTTATAACCTTTCATAGACCAGTCGTCCACAATGCTGTCCAGAATACCAGTCGGTTATGTGTGAAGATCTATTTCTATGTCATTGTCCATGTAGTAAGCTGGGAAAAATATAAACATACCGTGGGAACTAGGTCATTGCCATGGCGTTTGTTTACTACAGTATTGTCATTCATCGACAGACGCTCTCGTAGTAAATAAATAAAAGTGAACTTATTCAAAAATTAAACTCTCTGCTAGCATACTATAGAATGAAAACGAAAGCTACATAGTTAGTGATATTTGTTGATTACTTTTTCGGTATTTAACTGCATATTATTTAATGATGGAAATACCGCGTTCCGCATCTTGCGCTTTGGACTCAGGCGGCTTTGCGTTGCTGGTTCTAACTCATGACGAAACACTTTCGCGGTTGCTCCATTGTGAATTGACTTAATATAATAATTTAATAATAATTTAAGGGCGGGCCAGTCTTTAACAATATCAAGAACCTGGTACACAATACCGTCATTTTTGTGCAAACGTTTGCATCGTTGACCCACTTTCGGCCAGAAACCAGGTCACTCAGCGATGTTATGATGCGGGCCCTGGTAGCGCGTATGTAAAACAAAAAGCCGGTCATTAACGGCACGTGAATTTACTGAATAATGCACGTTTTCTACTGATAACGCCCAGATTTTTGCGTTTTAACACACCACTATAACGGACTGAAAACACTCATTTTCTGGTGGTGACGAACCATCGATCACTCTTGCCATCATACGATTGAGATTGTACGCAGATATTAAAGAAAATATGTTATTGGCATTTATACTAAAGTTATAAACTAGTCTTTAGTGTCTACACCCATGCTTACGCCAGTGATATGAAAGGTAAGGTACACATTGAATAATTATGACATCCTCGGACGAAAACAACCGTCACATGTTCATTAAGTCCTTAATTGGATAATTAAGTGGGTTGTTTAGATGTTCGCCCATGCACGCTGGCTAGAATTGAGGCATTTGGTGCTCAACACTAAGAAACTTAGCATTTATTTTAATTTTATAAATCACTTTTTCGGCGCTTGTCTGTTCCCGGCATGCCGACCTTATTACGTAGAACACCACACATAAACACTAACTATATATTACATTGTTTATTAGTGTCCTGACAATTATCAAAATGGTATTGTTGTTTAGTTTATAACCTGTCTTAACAAATGCAAACACTATTTTCGAAAATTCATCGAACCTCTTTACCATATTCATACATTTAATATTTCAACAAATACAGAAAATAGAGCACAGACTGTTTCACAGAGCAGGACGTAAATTACTATATATAACAGACCGCAGTCCATACATCGAGTGTGAAGTGATAGGATCGTTACAGGTAACTTTTTTGTTTACATTAAATTCCTTGACTCGTTTTGTATATTGAAAGAGATATGAAAGTATATAGTTGTGTATAAACTCATAATAGACTTTATGATATAAATGATACAAATTGAGTTTTCATAATGTTCAGTTGTGTCTAACAAGCTTATTCAGGTCATGTTCAGTATTTGATAAATAAGGAAGTAATGTATTTTCATTTTCACAGCCATCTTTATTCCTAAAATATATACTTACATGTCAATAGAACATTGTATAATCAGTCAACCAAACAAGTATTAAACCAGTTTTTTGACCATCACATTTATACTGCAGTGTAAGGAATGCATACACTAGTATAGTAAGCATGTGACAGTATATTATGCAGGGATTCAGGGTGTTTACAGCTATATAATACATATGAAGTTTATTTGAACTGTTTATAATGTTATGTTTGAGGACAAAAATTACACTATGCTTATAGTGAAAATGCCACTTTCCTTAAATGCAATAGCGTTACCGTTTTGGCTGCTGGCATTGTCCCACAAAACAATGCTTTTTCCCGCGCTTCATTCATTGCAGAAATACATGTAGTATCCGAAGAAATTAAAACAAAATATTTTTATCCGAGCATTTTAAACGAAATATATTTAATACAAATCGTTACAGAAGCACTATATTGTCAACGAAATTTGCTTTCTTTGAAATGGTGACGTCAAACTCGGTTAGATGACGTCATAAATATAGAAAGTAGTGAAGGTTTTAAATATGTTTTAAATGATAAAACGATTTAAATAAGAAAGGCTACTTTATTTAAATCGAAATTTATCATAAAAAATAAAATGAAAAAAAAGTCTGACTTGCTTGAAAATTACCAAGCTATTGTTGTTTCGATTAAGATTGTTAAAACACATGCGAAGCGATATTGTTATATAAAAATACCACAGGCATCTGAAGCATTGTTTGTCACTAAAATGTTGTATAAAACCATTTTGGGTACATACAATGAGATAAACAACACATCTGAAGATATTTAGTGTCTTTCATATACAAACAAGAAACAAGGTATGTAACTCAAACTTACCCGATTTCACGGTAGAGTCCAGTTTTATGTAAATTTCTCAACCAACATATAAACAATCCATTTTTAAATAAGTGACATGGAAAGAAGAGTCAAATACCTTTAAAATGGTGTGCGATATGTTGGTATAACTATATTGTCTTTAGACAAACAAGCATAATTCAATGTCAAATTCTCATGTTTTTCTTTAGTCGGAAAGAGTACAGCAAATTAAAATCTTCAATTTTCCCCGTGTAAACAGTACTAAACACAGACCTATTGAAGTTATTTTATGCTTCAGTGTATCAGGGCATATAAGTGCTAATATAAATTAAAAGGCGTATGCCTAAAACTACACCAAGAATACACCGGAACGAAGTTTTTATGCAAAATAAAGAAAACATCTTATTAGAAATATAAACATTTAAAAATCATAGGGTGAATAGTTCTCTGTTATTGTATAGCAGGAAAATCATGGTATCTAAAGCATTAGCAACGCGAAATCTGAGATAAAACCTTCTTTCCCCGATGAAGCATCTAGGTATGAAAATGACGCTAAATATTTATACGAACTGCTTTTTTGTGTTGTAACTATAGACAATTGTTGACATTATTACACCTTCAATGAATTAGAATCTACGCTTTCTTGTCAATAAAAGCATATCAAAAGCCAAGCTGTATACATACAAATCTGAACTCTGTGTAATGAACAACAAATACTTAATCAATTTTATTTTTTTAGTATTTTGTAATTAATATTGATCATTTAAGGGCATTATTTTTTAATTTCTCATTAAACGCTATACCATGAAACCGAATGTGTGTACGTTCTATCATCTTGTTTGAATAGGGTACTTAATAGTGTATACAACAATTAAGAAAAACTTAATATTGTTGATCAATTACTCAAGTTCTTTTGTACTCTAGAATGAAGTTTTTTTGAGTATTGACCAACATAAATAATGACGTAATCTGCGTGTCAAAAATGTATAAGATAAGGTGTTGAATCATGCTGGTATGTGGTAAATTGAAATGACTTTATTATACGATATTGGGGCCTATAGGCCGTTGCCCCAAACATCCTAGAGTCGATTTCGTTCCTAATATTCTAGATGGAACAAGTACCTGCTGTCTTTTTCGAAGAGCCAGGGAAAAGTAACCATGGCCTCTTGGATGAGAGGCGGAAACATATACCACTGGAATATTTTCATCTTTACTTATCTTTCTTGTTATCATACAACTACTTAAGTCATTTCCCAATCTCAGTCTTAGCTTATTTTAAAAATTAACAACAAACCCGATTCAGAAACAAAAAGTGTTCTTCAATCGTATATAATATTTTAGTAAAGCATATTAGTGTCAATCAATTGCTTAAGTTTTTTGTGCTCTAGAATTATTTCTCTTCAGAAAATTGACCAACAAAAAATTATGACGGAATCTGCTTATCATAAATTTAAAAAATAAAATGTTTAATAATGCTAGAATGTAGTAAAAGGAAATGTCTTAAATATACGGTATTGGGGACTGGAGGCCGTTTCATAAAAAATGCTACAGTCGATTTCATATCAATTAGAGGTTTTCAATAATGATTTCGTTCCAAGAATTCTTTATGTAAAATCTTCTGCTGTCCTTGTCTAAAAAGCCAAAAGAAAGATAAGGCACAATGACCTCTTTGGTTAGAGGCGGAAACCTACACAACTAAACATTTTTTCATCTCTACATATTTTTCTTGTTTTAGAGCAACTTGTGGCTCTATGAACCATGGCAAGCAAAGCAAGCGATGCTAACAGCAAGACGCTTCTGGTGGCAGCTTTCGACTTCGGAACTACGTACAGCGGTTATGCTTTCTCCTTCCGAGACGACCCCAACAAGATTCATACAAATCAAAACTGGTACGCAGGCGGTGGGGCTTCGAGATTAGTGTCACTGAAGACGCCTACATCAGTTCTCCTAAATCCAGACGGAGAGTTTGACAAGTTTAGTTTCGAGGGCGAGGACAAGTATGCAAGCCTAGCTGAAGATGATGAGCACCACGGTTGGAGGCTTTTTCGGAGGTTTAAGATGGTTCTGCATAACAATAAGGTATGTTATAAATAAACTACATAATATATTAACCTAATAAACATAATGAATACTTTAAGTTGTGTTTGTCCACACAAATGTGTAAACAGTAAAACCATTTTGATAATAAATATTATACTTATTTCCGAATACTGTTGCATGTGATTCACACCTTCATGAAAACAATGAAAACTGCAGGGACAAGCTTAGAAACAACTAACGATGACCTTATTTAGAGGTGCAACGTTAAATGCGTTATAGACCACAAATTACAGACATTTAATAGCGTTATACCGCATTGGTAAGTGGGGGTTCACTAGGGGTCTTATATATGAGTACACAACCATATCCTAACATTATTAAATAAAGCAAAATTAATCAAATACGCTTTATGTGAATCAGTATCAACTTGAATATAATAAAGTATAAAATAAAACGATTTGAATAAACTTACATATGAATGTCATCTTTAGCACTTGACGAAAGACGTTACGGTAGAGGATTTTTGTGGAAAACAGATGACGGCTTTCCCGCTGTTTGTCATGTCGATTAAATACCTGAGAGAGCATCTGCTAAAGGCAGTAACCATGCAAAGGATAGGAATCGAGGAGACGGACATCTTCTACGTGTTAACCATTCCGGCTATCTGGGATGACAATGCCAAGCAATTTATGAGAGATGCAGCAGTTGCGGTATGGCGTTTATATTTTAGTTGCGTTGGTATATGTTATGTGACACAATAGCCCTCTGTGGTAAAGTGCAGAGCGCATATACATGTAGGAATTATAGACACATTAAGTGTGTCATTAAATCTAGATTAAGTTGAAACCCAAAATTAAGTTTACTAACCTAATAAACCTATTGAATTTGACCACACTATCTATCTATACCTTAATATCTTTGCACCATTGCAAAGGCTGAAATCGACCCTGACCGCCTTAAGCTGGCCTTGGAGCCTGAGTGTGCCTCCATTTGGTGTGAAACATTGGGTACAGACGTCAAGGGCGCTGTAGCCATTGCAGGATCACAGTACATGGTCGTCGATCTTGGAGGTAAGAATTATATTTTGCTCTGTAGAATCGGTTGCACTGAATTTAAGTTAAATTCATTTGAAGGACTTTAGTTTTGTTGTGTAAACATAGGACAACTGGTTACAATAAATAGGGGGATACTCTTTACGAATATGTAATATTGACTAACACCTATATATCAGGGCCTAAATTTTCCGCCGCCCCTTAAATTTCATTGACTCAAATAAAAAAAATGTTAAACGGCGTGAATTCATAACAGTCTGTGTCGATGTAAACATTAAAATGTAACAAAAGAAAATTGTTACGATTGTGTTCATGGTTCGTCAAAAAACACATGTTTATGGTTCGTGTGTAATAAGAAAGACCATGGACACGTATTTAACGGTGGAACCGTCATCAAAGAAAAAATAGAAAAGAAATATTACCCCCAGCCAACACTTAAAACCAATGGATGCAATTCTCGCAATAATTTTATATTGGTCTAAACGATATAAGTGTTAAAAAGGTTTCTGGAAGAGTAAAGTAGATAAAAAGAGATGTACAACGTAAAGGTTCATTTGATAATGAATGTATAATGTGTTGAATTAAGAATACAAATATGTTTTAAACCATTTGAAAGGTCGCTTTTCTGAGACAAAAACTAAAACACAAGACGTTAATGGATAATGGCCATGGTTTTAGTTTAACTCATTGTGGTCTTTTAAACTATTCACCTTTTTTTCCATTTATTCCAGGAGGAACAGCAGATATATCCGTACACGAAAGAAAACCAGACGGAACTTTGAAAGAAATTCACAAAGCCAGCGGTGGTCCTTGGGGAGGCATATTTGTGGATAAAAATTATATGAAAATGTTGGATCGTCTGTATGGTGAAGAAACTCTCATTGACCTGCGAAAGACAGAACCTTCAAAGATTATTTTGATATCACTCGTGAATTTGAGCACAAGAAACGATCATTTGATACCGAAAACACAAATCATGTTGTTGTTCGTTTGTCTGTTTCATTGCGTGATCTTGCTGATAAACATTTCAAACAACCTCTAGAGGACAGAATTGCAGCTTTGGACATTCAAGAAGATTCTATAACACCGAAAGGTAAGGACAAGCTGAAAATCGTTGGCACAATTATCCAATCATGGTTCAAAGGTCCAATCAATCTGCTGATCCAGCATATAAAGTCACTCTTAACAGAAGAAAAGATGGAACGCGTGCAAACTATTATTCTGGTCGGCGGTTTTGGTGAAAGCCCATACGTTCAGGAGAGAATGAGGAATGAAATAGCTGGCGTGAGACTGATCGTCCCTCCAGACGCGGGGCTTGCTGTGTTAAAAGGGGTCCTGAGGTTTGGACACAACCCCGACATTGTCCCCTCAAGGATCATGAAATACACGTATGGGATGGCGAGTTACAATACCTTTGATGAAAAGAAGCACCAAGGTAAGAAGAAGGTTATGCTGAATGGAACGTGGCAGGTGCGAGATTATTTTAATGTGTTCGTTCGGGTCAACGAGGAGGTTGGAGTGGACCATCAGATGACCATAAAGAGTCATCCTCATTGTAAATTATCCATTACACCTGTCTTCAGGACGACACAGGTGAACCCGGAGTACACAACAGACCCTGGATGTGAACTTCTCGGGGCTATTAAGCTTGAAAACAGCTCCGATGTTCCATTTAAAGAACAGGAAATAGAAAACACGTTTTTGTTCGGAGATACTGAGTTGCTGGTAAAGACAAAGAACACTTTCACGGGGAAAGAGACATTCATGACATTTGAGTGTTTCAAATAAATAGTTTGCCGTAAGAAAATAAATATCATACTCACATTATTATGCTTGTTAAAACCAGGTCAAACATGCCAAATTTGATGGTTGTGAGGGGAAACCCCTCACGAACCCTCCCCTGAAAAACAAATTATGAATTACTAAACATTTGATTTCATTATTTGTGCTGAAGTGGTTTTCTGTAATTTCATTCATACATCTTTATCGCTTAAAGTATTCGCGAGTCATCTGCCACACTCTGCCATGACAACAATATTAATTTTTATTTTATCATCTGTGAGACAGCCCCTTTAATGGGCGACCGAGTCTAGCCTGTGTGACCAGCTGCCCGTTTAACTCAATTGGCAAGAGTGCCGTGCTAATGTTCCTGCGGCCGTGAGTCTGAGCCCCACACCAGGCACACTTTTCTTCTCAGGATTACCATAATCATGCACAATGATTTTTAATGAACTACAAATGTTTTTTTTTAGATTTAGTTTTCACTACTTAGCGATGAAAAAGTCGATTGAAGGACCAAAAATCTTAAATATTGAAAAAATCAACTTCTATGTAGTTTTGAGGTTCAATATTTAACAAGCATGACTTATATATTCGATGCAACATAAAAAACAGGTAATTAGGAGTTAAACAATTTTTATGAAAAGAATATTTTATTAGATTTCTATTCAAAAAGCATAAATTTACGCTTTCCCGGAAATGTCGTAAAGCAAAAATAATATGTTTGAGAGTCAAATTTATCGGGACTTCCCAATCAACAATGTTTTGAGGATTTGTGTTGATTGCAGCTATTTTAAAAAAGGTTTATGCATTTTTGTAACCCGGAAAATGAATTTCAACCGCGAACATTCAATATTTCTCTGAATAACATTCTTATTTGAAAAAATATTATTAGGATCTCTCAAGACATTGTTGGATAAGTATTCTGTGGCATTTTGACATAATGACGAAGTATTTATGTCGACAGACTTTTTCGTAATAATGTGAATGCTTTTTGATCCATCTGTTAAAATCTTTTTTTGTAAAATTTGTCCAACTCCTAAATAACATGTCGCCAAGAATAAATGTTTCAACGCCAAAAAGATCGTTTCTCAAATCTAAATAAAACAAGCATTTTCAACGTTTTAGTTTTTGATCTCTCCCACCCACTTTGGAATTGATGTGGATACCGTTTGCATCACTTTAGCTTGTTCATTATGTAAAAACCAACGTTATGTCATTATGGTGTCCAAACAGCAACGTATGAACGATTGAATTTACAATAACACGTATATTTCTTAGTTCAACTCACCGTGAAAACAACGTTAAATCCGTGTTATTGCATCATGATATTGATATATGCAAATCATTGTTTACATCAACTGTCGTAAAATGCGCATAAATACATTTATCTTAATTATTTAGATATCCGGTTTAGACGGTATTGATTAAGATATGGGGTAAAAAAACAATTGTTATGACCAACCCTGTTCGTTTTGTATTATTATTGCAGAGTTATGAAATATAATTTCCGGTCAAAAGAAGTACTCTTTAGACGTGTAT
This sequence comes from Mya arenaria, assembly GCF_026914265.1. NCBI lineage: Eukaryota > Metazoa > Mollusca > Bivalvia > Myida > Myidae > Mya > Mya arenaria. The sequence goes on along the minus strand of NC_069130.1, from coordinate 14,521,221 downwards.
TCATTATATGTGTTCTCCACTCACTCCTTTTATAGAAGTGCCGAAGGTGGATTGTACATGTACCTCGGGTATTTCCGTATTGATTTTCATTGGTTAACGGAGGTCAAACCCCGCCCTAAACATGTACAATTTGCTTGCCGGCATGCACGCGCTATATATGAACAATGTATGACGAGCTTTTCTGGTTCTCATTTTCTTGGTTCAGTGGTGCCCAAATTTTTTAATGCCTATCACTCCGGCAAAAAAGAAGTAGTCCCTTGCATACACGTACAAACCGTAAGAGGGTTTGTACAGAAAGCCCGTATTAAAATAATCTTAAATGAGCCCAGTAGCCAAAATTGTAACGAACATCATGTTAAAATTCAAGGCGTTACAGACCCTAAACAACACACTATTTTCAAATGTTCATCAAATTTAGTGTCGCGGATAAGCATGTCTTCAAATTGGCTTTCCAGGGAATCATTTAACTTACGGATTACTTATTTTCTTAAAGATAGAACTAGAAAAGAAATTACTTGTTGTTATAGTGTCAAAAATAAACAATTCCTTGTTTGTTGAAAATTGATCATGAATTGAATAAGACATATTTAGTATGGAACACTTAACAATCAAATTCATATTATTACATTATGTTTAAAACAAACAAAATCTATCAACAGAATAAACATGTCGATATAAAAGACGTAAACAAATGTGTAACATTCAATAATCCTATACAGCAGAATAAACAATTACCCATCCGATCTGCTCTGCAACTTCTGTTATAGGTTATTGATTGTACATTTCTGGAAATAATTTACTTCCTGCTATGTGGATTATTCTATGAATCATTAAAGAGATAAAAAAAATAGTCGAATTTGCTTATAAGGTTAGTCTATTTCTTTAGATATTTTCATCCTAAAAACGTCGATGATGATGATGATGATGATCTTAAAACTGAGTTATAACAAAATGGTTTTGAATGGCGAAAAATTTGGAATGACTGGAATTCAAAATAGCAAACCTTTTCGTACGTGTTTTCAGAATATGCCTGCAATTTTTCCTTTATTCAATTTTTTCCTGTTTTACAGCGGCTGATTGTGATGTTCATTTCAATAGGTTAGCACAGCTAGGGTCGATCTAGCCTAGGAGCAGTTTCATAAAAATCTCGGCTTGAATGACCCTAGCCATTTCGCTGGAAAAATTAACATTTCTCAGCGAATAAAGTAAACCAAAGCGTTTCAACAAAACATTTCCTTGTCACACTGCTTAATGGCCTGAACCGAATGTAAACATCCGGTACGGTTTCGGGTAGTACTCGTTACAAAAACACGGAAGGTGTCATTATCGGTAAAACTAATTTCACCATTAATGCACCGATAGTTTCATTTTAATTCCTTTAAAGCTTTTAATGTTTAAATGTTTGTCTACTGAGTATACGGCGGCCATTTTATTTTCGTGAAAATGGCGTCAGTGTGCACGTTTTTGTCTTCGTCAGGCAATTATGCCATAATCGCCCTGACGTGCCGTGATAATCTCACTGGCGGAGACGATAATCATTATTACGGGAACTAATTTCTATAGTAAAATGTGTATTATAAATATGTTATAGTCTTTAAAATAAATGATGCATTATACTTGGCAAAAAGGTCTACTTTATATTATTTATAGATGAATGCCATTCAAGCTGTTATTCAATGTAACAAATGCATTGAAAAACTTTATTTCTCAGTTATACCACCCACATAGTTGTTCATTGCTAAAGTTGCGCTCTCACAGATTGACAGTTTTCACAACTTTTTTTATTTTTTTTTTGTCTGGAATAATCATACTTTTGTGCACATGCCTGAAAACAGTGATAAGACTACCTACAAAATAGGATCGCAGTTTTTTAGATTACTGTAAAAAATATGTTTTATGGCTACAAGTGTTAGAAACGTATTAAGAAAAATGCAACTGTCATCAGTTTTTCAGACAATTGAGCGGTTTTTCATTGTGAGTTATATTATAAGACTGGGTGTAAGGCGTTGATGCAAATAAAAGCTGATTCTAAGGCAAAACAATAAACACATATCATAACTATTAATCTGTGAGATTGCAGCTTTAACACTCGTTTACACTTAATCGCTATTATTTCAAAAGTATCGTACATTCTTGCTACTAGATGTATACAGTTTTGGTTTGGAAGTCGTGCCCTAATCGGTCCAACCACAGCAGTATTCTACATGAACTGCCTAAATGTGATAAAGCTCAAAAGATGTCAAATACACAACTATGTAAGATCCACAATGTATTGAAGGAAAGAACTCCTGCATTGGTGTCATTTGATCTGTAAAACAATTATTGACATTTACCTGAAAGTATATTTTTTATTCAGATTTATCAAAGAGGTCACTCCATACAACGATCAACGGTAACTTATAAATACTTCAGCTTAACAATATTTTAAAATCTCGAAAGGCCAAAAAGAGCTTTCATACTCTTCAAAGAACAGTGATATGTTCTAGGCATATCTAAAACGTATACATATGACTTACTGATGTAAAGGGGTGGTAGTTAAGTGATTCATTTCGTTGCACACTCTTTGTGTTTTTTTTTCTGAGGATTTACTGCACAAAACTATAGATCAGCTTTTCTAATTCCAACATCTGTTGAAACCATCATAGTAGGTAAACAATCGTTAAAGTAAACGTATCTTTTTAGATCAGGGTTGTAGGTTAACATATTTTTCAGATTAGCGTTTAAGTAAACATTATTTTAGATCAGCGCAGTCGACAAGCATATTTTTAGATCAGCGTTAAAGTCAAGCGAAGCACGTAACTGACCTTTAATAGCAAGCATGAATACTAAAGAAATAAAACAATGTTAGTCCGGCGCATGTCAACGCCAATGTGAATTTATCACATACCATTCTTTGTTTCCATAGATATACAATCATTACGTATTTTTGTTTTGTTATAATAATGTTATATAATTTATCATTATATATTTTCTAAAGCTCGTTTCGTATTGTTTTGTATAATTGCAACTTTTAAAACAGAAAAACTAAACATCTTCTTTTATGATTAATGTTAATTTAGACATATCGATCATACAACATTTATCATTAATTTCACTCCTATTGTTGTATATATATATTTTTTTAAATTGATATTTATTTCTGTTTTGTACAATCATTCAATTTACAAACAATTTAGAATAAAAACTTAAATAAATGATATATCCGCAAGACAAATGATATCAATACCTGCCTGGCTGTATTTAGTTATCGGTTATCTGTTGAAATTTTGCAGCAATCAATTCACTTCCTGATATGTTATAATGTTATTTGAATATATTGAGATAAAGACATCTAGTATGAAATTATTAAGCAAGTGTATGCATTTGTTAAGGTAACATTAACAATATTATTATATGAACATTTGATGATCTTCGTAAGGTAAGATCAATTAGTAAACATCAAGTGATCACTTAAATGGAGTAAGATGAATGACCCTCAAGCGAACGTTTGAGTGAGGTAAGGTGAGTGACCCTCAAGAGAACGTTTGAGTGAAGTAAGATGAGTGACACTCAAGTGATCGTTTGAGTGGAGTAAGATGAATGACCCTCAAGCAAACGTTTGAGTGGACTAAGAGGAGTGACCCTCAAGCAAACGTTAGAGTGGAGTAAGATGAGTGACCCTCCAGCGATCGTTTTAGTGGAGTAAGAGGAGTGACCCTCAAGCGAACGTTTCAGTGGAGTAAGATGAGTGACCCTCAAGCGATCGTTTCAGTGGAGTAAGATGAGTGACCCTCCAGCGAACGTTAGAGTGGAGTAAGATGAGTGACCCTCAAGCGATCGTTAGAGTGGAGTAAGATGAGTGACCCTCAAGCGATCGTTTCAGTTGAGTAAGATGAGTGACCCTCCAGCGAACGTTAGAGTGGAGTAAGATGAATGACCCTCAAGCAAACGTTAGAGTGGAGTAAGATGAGTGACCCTCAAGCGATCGTTAGAGTGGAGTAAGATGAGTGACCCTCAAGCGATCGTTTCAGTGGAGTAAGAGGAGTGACCCTCAAGCGAACGTTAGAGTGAAGTAAGATGAATGACCCTCAAGCAAACGTTAGAGTGGAGTAAGATGAGTGACCCTCAAGCGATCGTTTCAGTGGAGTAAGAGGAGTGACCCTCAAGCGAACGTTAGAGTGGAGTAAGATGAATGACCCTCAAGCAAACGTTAGAGTGGAGTAAGATGAATGACCCTCAAGCAAACGTTAGAGTGGAGTAAGATGAGTGACCCTCAAGCGATCGTTTCAGTGGAGTTAAGTTCATTCACTGAGTTAATGCAACTGCATCTTTAAACTATATATTTATGTCAATGTGGAAAAACTGGCCAGCACTAAGGTGAACATTTTAATAAGTACACGTACCATTTTGTCCTGCGTATGGCTAACATTGACAAAAAAAGTTCGCTTCTGTAAAGTGTTTTTGCTCCGCGCCAAAAGACTAGTGAAAGCTACGCAATGGAAATACGTGTAATAGTTTTTACTCCTTGAAATATGCAGAAAATTATAAAAAAAGCTTAAAAAATATAATTTCCTAAAATTTCTATATGAACAGATTGCCTTTTTACGGTTTCCTGATTGCACTTTTATTTTAGGAAATACTTGAAAAAAGCATAGCTTTGTTGTTTAGATTTTACTAACACTTACTATAATCTATAAGTATTATCTATGAAAGTAGTATGAAATGAGTTTTATAAACCTAATCATTTTGCCACCTTCTCAAACTCATATTTATAATCCAACGAATTGTTCCAAATCATCTCTCATTTTCATATCTTTTAAAAAAATCTAAACTTCATTTGAGAATAATGTTTTGCAAAATATTCTCCCTAAAACATAGTTCAGAAATTCGGATTTAAACTAAATCTTACGTTTTCATATTACGCATTTATAATAAAAGTTTCATTTCTCACAAGATTATACCATTTATAATTAAACTTCCATTCCTCTCAAGTACAACGCAAATATAATCAAGATTCGATTCCTCTCAGGATTAACAATCACAATTCGATTCCAGTCAAGATTAAGAATCACTATTCGATTCAAGTCAAGAATAACAATCACAATTCGATTTCAGTCAAGATTAACAATCACAATTCGATTCCAGTCAAGATAAACAATCACAATTCGATTCCACTTAAGATTTACACTCACAATTTGGTTCAAGTCAATATTAACAATCACAATTCGATTCCAGTCAAGATTAACACTGACTATTCGAGTCCAGTCATGCTTAACAATCACTATTCGATTCCAGTCAAGATTAACAATCACTATTCGATTCCAGTCAAGATTAACAATCACTATTCGATTCCAGTCAATATTAATAATCACAATTCGATTCCAGTAAAGATTAACAATCACTATTCGATTCCAGTCAATATTAACAATCACTATTCGATTCCAGTCAAGATTAACAATCACAATTCGATTCCAGTCAAGATTAACAATCACAATTCGATTCCAGTCAAGATTAACAATCACAATTCGATTCCAGTCAAGATTAACAATCACAATTCGATTCCAGTCAATATTAACAATCACAATTCGATTCCAGTCAAGATTAACAATCACTATTCGATTCCAGTCAAGATTAACAATCACAATTCGATTCCAGTCAATATAAAAAATCACAATTCGATTCCAGTCAAGATTAACAATCACAATTCGATTCCAGTCAATATTAACAATCACAATTCGATTCCAGTCAAGATTAACAATCACTATTCGATTCCAGTCAAGATTAACAATCACAATTCGATTCCAGTCAATATTAACAATCACAATTCGATTCCAGTCAATATTAACAATCACAATTCGATTCCAGTCAAGATTAACAATCACAATTCGATTCCAGTCAATATTAACAATCACTATTCGATTCCAGTCAAGATTTACAATCACCATTCGATTCCAGTCAAGAATAACAATCACTATTCGATTTCTGTCAAGATTAACAATCACTATTCGATTTCAGTCAAGCTTAACAATCACAATTCGATTCCAGTCAAGATTAACAATCACAATTCGATTTCAGTCAAGATTAACAATCACAATTCGATTCCAGTCAAGATTAACAATCATAATTCGATTCCAGTCAAGATTAACAATCACTATTCGATTCCAGCAAGATTAACAATCAGTATTCGATTCCAGTCAAGATTTACAATCACAATTCGATTCCAGTCAATGTTAACAATCAAAATTCGATTCCAGTCAATGTTAACAATCACAATTCGATTCCAGTCAAGATTAATGCATTTATAATCAAAACTCCACTTATCTCAAGATCAACGCATTTATAGTAAAACATTTCATTCCTCTCAAGGTCAGCACATAAAAGTGCCCTTCCTCTCAAGATTAGCACATATATAATAAAAACACCATTACACTCGAGAATAACTCATTTAAAAGCCAATTACATACCTCTGAAGATTAACCTGTTTCATTTCCTTTGAAGAGTAACACAGTTCAAGACGAACACATTTATAATTTAAATTTCATCCTCTAAAGATTAACTTATGTATAATCAAAATACAATTCCTGTCAAGTTGAACATATTAACAGCGAAATGATTAGATTCCTATTAGTTCGACTAATATATATAGTCATAAGGAATACAAATTTGTTAAACGTGAACAGAGATTGATTCAGGTTATATTTAGTTTTTAGGTCAGTTTATAGAAGACAAATGTACATGCTACACTCTGATTGAACCTTTTTGGTATTACATATTTTACATTTCTGTATTTGCTAAAAATAATGTGGTATCGTCCTGTTTCTATTTCTAAATGTATTTGCACTTACTCTTAATATTAAAGAAGCAGTTGGATAATACTCAGTATAGCTTTAATGGTTAAATTCCTTTATTGAGTTTGATCACGCTGTGCTTGCTGTAGCTTACAATATATTTATATTGGTGTTGCAATGGAAATGAGACATGTCTTTACATAGTGTTTTCAGTCGGGACAAATAGGCATTATAACAATAAATACGTGTTTTTATAAAAAAGGTAGAGTGTAATTATAAAAACATTTAGGGCATCTGAAATCTTTGGAAAAAGAGCAAAACAAAAGTAATAATTACATAGACAATCGCTGTGACATCGTGTCGAAAAATATCCAAGATTGTTGACAAAAAAGTTGTGTAAGATGTATGTTCTCTAACATAAAGAAGCGTCACATATGACGTGGGTGCTATATTAAATTTATGAAGAAATTGAAGCAATAGATGTTAAATATTTGTAAATAAAATGGAACATCGCTGTAATTACGTCCCAAAATTCGCCAAGCATGAAATTTAAGTAACATTGGTATAACTATGTACTACTTCAGAACCAATCACAATGTCAAGTAAGAAATAAAAAAAGAAATAATTTTGATGCACTTCCCATAATGTGTTTCATATGGTTTAAAACCTAGAATAGCCGAAAATGAACATGTTTATTGGGGCTTATAAAGTGCCACAAGGTTAAGAGAGGTCATATGGATATACATACACTAAGATACGTTTATATTATTAAAACGTATTAGGCCTGTAAAAGTCTTGAAAATATTAACAAGAACTTATTCAAATAATTTTGTTTCTCAACAGATGTAAAGAAATAAATCTTTGTATTGAAAGGTAAGACAAAATGTCACCCTGGATGAACTAAATTTGTAAAGAAGACATGTGTGCATGGATATTTAAAAGTCAAATGTGTAAAACATATTCATTTTAGAATATACCTGATTTAAGCAGGGCTGTAAAATTGTTAAAGAATTGAAATTTAGTTAATTAAAATTATTAAACATGATGATTGTCAAATTCATTGATCATTTCAAACACTTAAAGTTATTTTAAAAGGTTTAAAAGTCATTTATTGGACTCTGATGTTCTATTGGTATTAAAAAAAGTCGTATTTGATTTTGATTTTAAATTTCAACAACACATTCTTTATATTTAACATTCTGCAACAGTTTTTTTTTTTAAAAAATTGGCTACAAATAGTTTATTCACTATCAATACTTTTTATATCTTAAGGGTTTGGGATATTTCTGTTTTATTATTAGTAGTAATAGAGTAAATGTTAGGCTATGATTTACCATCATATTTAAGTGGATATTTGCCCATTCATCTCCAGTAAAAACATACAAGTACTACTGATCGTAACATTATAATATGCAATCATTATTGTTATGTGATAATTTTCATTTATTTCATGTTTGTTAAATATTCTTAAAATGCGTTTGTGTCATTTATCTCAAATGTATAGTAACTCGATTGAAGTTGAAATTACATATATGAAAATCGTTCCCACTTTACTCATATTATGTTTTACTTAGTCATTAAGTAAACTTTAAAGTGTCCGACAAAATCGTTCAAACTTGTGGGGGCAGCACCATAGTTCATACTAACTGTATATACAGAATCTCATTCATATTCTGAGAGCTATTGTGAATACGCTTATTATTTAATATTAAGGTACTAAAATAGACAAAACGAATAGTAATATGTACATATACAGACTCAAAAGACATCCAAGTAATTTGTAAAACAATTGAACTAACGACAGAGTTTTCGACAAGGTAAAACAAGTCATGTCAACTATTTGAAGCACTCAAAGAGCATGTAGGCTTCTTTTCCAGTAGCCGTGTTCCTAAGTTTGACGAGAAGTTCTGTATCCCCTAACATAAACAAAGTTTCTGTAATCTGCTGCTGAAATGGAATATCGGTGCTGTTTTCAAGCTCAACAGTCCCTAGCAGTTCACATCCGAGGTCTGTTGCGTACACTGGGTTCTCATGTGTCGTTCTATAGACGGATATGTGGGATGTTTCACGAGTAGGAATACTCGTCTTGGTCTGCTGTTGATCGATTCGCACCTCCTCGTTCACCCGCACGAACACAATGAAACATTCAGACACCACCCACCTTTCATTCATCCATATTTTCTTCTCATTTGCGTGCTTCTTTTCGTCAAACGTGTCATACCCTCTTAGCCCATAGGTGTATTTCATGATCCGTGAAGAAACAATGGAGGGGTTGTGTCCAAACCTCACGGCTCCTCTTAACACGGCGAGGCCCGCCTCTTGAGGAACGATCAGTGTCACGCCAGCTATTTTATTCCTCATTCTCTCCTGAACAAAAGGGCTTTCACCGAAACCGCCTACAAGAATAATGGTATGCACGTGTTCCATCTTTGCTTCTGCTAAAAGTGACTTTATATGCTGGATCAGCAGATCAATTGACCCTTTGAACCATGATTGGATCAATGTGCCAACGATTTTCAGCTTGTCCTTACCTTTCGGTGTAATAGAATTTTCCTGAATGTCCATAGCCGCAATTCTTTCCTCTACAGAGTGTTTAAAATGTTTATCAGCAAGGTCGCGCAATGAAACAGACAAGCAAACTAAAACATGATTTGTGTTCTCTATATCAAAGGACCGTTTCTTGTGCTCGAAATCACGAGTGATATCAAAATAATCACTCATTTCCGTTTTTCGCAGGTCAATCAGAGCTTTTTATCCGTACAACCGACGCGACATTTTCATATAATTTTCATCCACAAAGATACCTCCCCAAGGACCGCCGCTGGCTTTGTGGATTTCCTTTAATGTTCCGTCTGATTTTCTCTCGTGTACGGATATATCTGCTGTTCCTCCTGCAGTTAATCGCTAAAACATACTTATTGTGAACTACCGCAATGACTTAAACAATGGCTGATATCCACTAACGTTATGGGTATGCGTTTTGACCCAGGAATGTTAATGTTCAAATTTTTTAAAACACATAATTTATATTATTTACAATAATTTATATTATTTTGTTATTTTACTTGTTGTTTTTACATGTTATATTTACTTAATGTGCACGTTTCATGGACATTACTGATTTATGAGATGTTTTCAAATACTCTATGTACTTCAAGAGTATCACACTTATTACATGGCCAGTTGTCCTATATTAACAAAAAGACGGCTAGTACTTCAAGTGGATTAAACTCAAAACATTATTCTAACCTCCTAGATCGACGACCATGTACTGTGAACCCGCAATGGCTACAGCGCCCCTGACGTCTGTACCCAATGTTTCACACCATATGGAGGCACACTCAGGTTCCAAGGCCAGCTTAAGGCGGGCGGGGTCGATTGCAGCCTTCACAAAATTGTATATACAGGTAAAATAAAGAGATATCTATGTTAAACAAATATTAACACCAGAATTAAAGGTGGATTTGAGTTTAGTAAGCTTGATTAGAATCTTAAGTTCTAAAAAACTAACTTTATGTTGAACTACTCACTGTACGTTTACACATTACCAATATGCATATGATTATGTTCTAAACAACCTGCACTAATCCTTGGATATACTACTAGAAGCGATATATATATATGCATACTTTTACGTAAAAGAAATATCAATGACTTACTGCAACTGCTGCATCCCTCATGAATCTTTTTGCATTGTCATCCCAGATACCCGGGACGGTCAACACATACGATATGTCTGTCTCTTCGATTCCTATCTTTTGCGTGGTAACTGCTTTTAGTAGATGATCTCTGAGGTATTTGATCGACATGACAAACAGCGGGAAAGCTGTCATCCGTTTTCCACAAAAGTCCTCTACCGTAACGTCTTTCGTCAAATGCTTAAGAAAACATTACATTTTAGCAAAAGAAACAAATAGTTATAAATTCATACTTTGTCTTCAAGTTGATGATGGCTCATATTATACTTGCATGATTAAAATTGCTCTAATTGACCAATGTTAAGATACGTGGGATGTTAAGTACTCCCCCTAGTGTTGAAACTTGTTTTCACTGGCTGTTCAAATGTGGTAATCCCCTCAATTAGTCAGAATGAGAATGAAATTTCTGATTGCTGTTTTGTTGTTTTGTATGTCGTTGAGTGTTTCCTAGCCGTTTAACGTTCCGCCAAACCAAGATCTAACCAAGGTAAAGATTTAAACAAGGTAATCTTGAGTTTGATTGATGCTACTAGGTGCCTTGTAGATTTTATTGTATTACTGAAGGCGTGAATGATATTTAACAGTATGCTCATTTAATTGTCATGTTTAACATCAACATGCTGAATAACTATACTTGTTCGAGGATAAACCAATGTGCTATCATTATCCATATATATATTTACACATATATATAAGTTAAACTTAGTTCGTTTATTTATAAATACCGTATTGTTATGAAGAACCATTTTAAACCGTCGAAAAAGCCTCCAGCCGTGGTGCTCATTATCTTCAGCTAGGGTTGCGTACTTGTCCTCGGCCTCGAAACCAAACTTGTCAAACTCTCCCTCTGGAGTTAAGAGTACGGATGTCGGCGTCTTCAGTGACACTAATCGCGAAGCCCCACCGCCTGCATACCAGCTCTGATTTGTCTGAATTTTGTTGGGATCGTCTCGGAAGGAGAAAGCATAACCGCTGTATGTGGTTCCGAAGTCAAAAGCTGCCACCAGAAGCATTTTGCGTTTAGCATTACTTGCCGTGTATGACAAAGCTGCTCTTAAACAAGAATGAAAAGTAAAGATGAAAATAGTGAAGTGGTAAAGATTTCCGCCTATCAACAAATAGGACGTAATTCTTTATCTTTCTATTTGCTCTTCGACAAAGACAGCACGTGCTTTTTCCACCTAGAATCCTTAAAACGAAACCATTTTTAAAAAACCTCGAATTGATATGAAATCGACCATATTATTAAACGGTTTCCAGGTCTCAATATCGAATACTTAAGTTATTTCATTTTAACACATACCAGCGTAATTTAAAATTATTTGTTTTACATATCTGACACTCAGATTCCGTCAATATTTATGTTGGTCAATATTCTAAAGAGAAATAATGCTAGGGTTTTAATAGAACTTGAGTATTTGATCGACACAAATAAGTGTAATAAGAGTAATACTCAATTGTTGTATTAAAACAGCACACATTAATCAGATAACATACGAGAGAAGTGTAACATAAGTTTTTTAAATCGTAATTTGCTGTTATTTGGTAAAATGAGGGATTGGGAAATGCTTATATAAGTTTAATGATATCGGAGCCAGTAAAGATTTTTACCAAAGAAACTTACTGGAATGTACTTCATACAATCTTAGAAGCTTCTTCACAGTCGAGCCGAAATAACATCGTATGACCCTGAAACACAAAAAAATAAGACACTTACAAAACAAACATAAGTCAATTCATACCAACATTAATTTTACACCTTTTTGCTCATATTAGAGTCAATTTTAGAAATTAAGTGAAAGATCTGGCGTCAACTGTTTCAGTTGATACGGATCATATTAGTGCCATTTCCGACGGCCTTCAATAAGGGCGTTTCTAATGGCAAAAGTGCATGTTCCGGTTAGACATTATTATGTAACGAACATTTAATACGGCCTTTATTATGAAATTCACAATTCCAAGCGATGTCTTTTTAGTTATTGTTCTTTCATTTCACGGAATTCATAAAAGTATTGATATATTTGTATTGGCTTTGGACATGTATTTGTAGATGACATTATTCATTAAAATTTTACTTATGTTAACAGTTATGTACAGTAATTGCACATAAAGTCATTCGTATGAATATGTATTAGTGTAATATGCATACCAACATGCTTCATCAGGAAAAAAGGTCGGTTATATGTGTAGTTTAATCAGAATGCAGCTGTAAAGCAAAAAAAAATCATTAGTTGAGAGATTCACCATTTTCAGCCTAGACTTAATTGGCTTATCGTGGCCTTACGTGTCTTTTCATTGCATTCGTTGCTTTAGTGGCTCTTCACACAATAGTCATACCACTTTAAAAGATATAAAAACTGTACTGTTGTTTTTTCCAAACAATATTAAAATTGAGTATATATTGACCTTTTGCCGTGGCTAGCCTGTTTTCAGCAATATTTAGCCATCTACTTCTTGGCTTCTTTGCAAATTATTGGTAAAGTAATAGATTAAAGTAAAAACAAGTATTGGTTAGTTAATGCTTAATCAACAAAAGATTGTACTACGTTTACTTACTTTAATTTACCATAGAAAATCAAAAACTTTAATTAATTTTCTTGCCTCTTGTTATCAGGATTGACTCAATTTTACTTTACAATGGACTTTGAAACAGGTTTCATTTACTCCAATAATAAGGTTTTTCTTATTTTAATCTCTAGAACTCATGCCCTACTTAATGGCAGCCAACACAAGAATGACCAAATACCGGCAAGCTGCTGTATACATACTCATTTGGTAACGTGACCAGAGGCGTCAAACTGGCTCGACTGGTTCATTGTGTAACGTTAGTTCATTTTTCATAGCATAATCATAATACTATTTCGGGTTTTCAAATTTTAACCGATACTTAACAAATCCTTATTTGTTGAACAATTTATAGTTACAGTTCAATCCCTATATATGTGCTGCAATTATATCTACCCGTTTTAACTGATAAAAACTGAAATTGTAACAAATTATTTAAATTTGCGTTATAATGGAATTCAATGGAAATCCATGAGATTGTTTTTTCTCCAAAAGCTATTAAAAATTGTGAATAGGTATTTTTTCATTTTTTTTCATTTTAGATGCATAAGTTCCATATTTTTTTATTATTATGGCTCACTTCGCACGACACTGATGGAATCTAAACCCCTTTAAAAGAATAGGGATATTCGTCTTTAAGAGATTAAAAGACGATCATAGATCAAACCGCATGAACTATTACTTTTTTTTCAACTGAGAAGAACAACAACTACAGTTCATTTTACAATAGTGTTTGGAAGGTAAACCAATTTCACTGCGTCTTAAATTTTAACAAGTATGTTAACATAACACTTCACACTAGTTAGAATTTATTTTCTAAATTTTATCTGAACTACTAAGGATTGTTTATATGTAAAGAAAACAAGTGTTCTGTCATGAATAGTTATTTCACATCTTACTTTATGGAATCAAAATACAGCTGAAAACGGTTTTAAAATAATTGTGTACATTTCTTTCACGTCTTGGTTCACTTTGCATGTCGGTGTACTTTCAATTTCACTAAACAGATAAAGGTAGTTTTCGCAAGATTGTATTGAATGATGTATATAGGTATTCGTCTAATCTGTGTGTTATACATTTCGCCCACTTTTAATATGTTATTATTCTTTACGATAATTTAAATATCTAATAAAGTAATCAATAACAATAAACTGGTGGAAAACGTAAACATTAAAGGCCCGTGACCTTTCCCGCTTTCATTAAATGCATTAGCGTTTGTGCGCATGTGTAAGTGGTTAACACACACTATATTTAATATTATACCAACGAAAATCTCGGAAATCTGTTATTGGCCGCTTTTTCACATAATTTTACTTTCCAATAATTGCTGTAGTGAATTTCCCGACTGAAAAGCGGAGGAAATACACAATATAATATCGAACATTTCTGAAAATGTGAGTGGCGGGTTTGTTAAGTATAGTTAGCTTCAAAAAATCTTACACGATTTGTATTTGAGTGTCTACATTACGTTTATATAACATTAAACATCTTAACTACTTCCAGATCTAGACAATATTGAATCATTCAATACGATTATTTTTTATGAAAAAAATATTTTAAAGCGTTGACAAAACATTTGACATCTTTGATAAAATATTTGTGATCAGAAAAACCTAAACGATAATAAGGCTTTCTTTCAAATCCTAAGTGGGCCAAACAGATAAGAAAACCGCGCGGTCGGTTATCTAGTCAACCTTTCGTATTATATACCTTTGCATTCTTACTTGATTTACCTATATTTTAGGTCAATCAAATCTATTCCCGAGGCTTAATTCGATGCCAATTGTTCGAGCTCTAGAGATAAGGGTCTTATTTGTAATTCAAACATATTAATTGCTAGTGTGATAAGAAATGTAAATGTATAAGAGTTAATTTCTTTTGCATCTTTTATTCTATCTCCATTTAAATTTTGGAGCTTCTAATATATATATATATATATATATATAATATACATATATATTAGTAGCTTTAAATTTTAAATGGAGATAGAATACAGAATGCAAATGCAATTAACTCTTTTATATGTACCTTTTTAATAACACTAGCATTTGATATTTTATATGATATTTCTTTGATTTATACTTTTTATACCATTAACTTGGATAAACACGTTATACACACGTTGACAAACTATTTGGCATGGCAAGCGTAGCACCAAGAGTAGTACAGTGTCCAGACCTGTTTTCTTTAAACATCAGATATGAATTTAAAAAAAAACTGTGTTCATACAAGAAATCATATCAAACCAATAAACGTCAAGACGGATAATTTGAACATTTTTTTTTTCGAAAATTGTCTGTACATCAACATGCTACTATTAATAAATCATGAAAAATAATTGTTGTTTTAGTACTATCTAAAAAGTTGTAACAATAACTTGATCAGATTTTAAGATATTGACAGGTTTTTTTTTAAATATTGGAAAACAAATTGGGATTTGACAGACATATGTCTTATGAGTTTGTGCAATTCACATATATGAATTAGAAAACAGAAATATAATATTAATCTTTAATTCATATGGTATATTAAAACATCTTAGTTGTGTTCATTTTATTTATATATATCGTGGAATCGAATGTATGCCTGACATTGCACAATTCCTTAAATATTATATATATATTAAAATATTTAAGGGATTGTGCAATATCAGGCAAACGTATCAAATCTTCGACTCTTTGAGTATAAGAAGTTATATACAATTGAATTAACACTTGAAATGCCATGTATACATGTTGTTTTAAAATAGCTTTATTTTGAATTAAACATTCATTATTGAAAATTCAAGGCATACAAATTTCGAAAGAAAAGGTTATTCATACCTGCGAAAAATCCTTTAGACAAAAGTAAACCTCTGCCGACAATATGGCCCAGACTGATAAGAAATCAGGTGATATGAATTCGATCTTTGAAAAAATCGAGTAATATACTTCCTTAATCGTCAAATTTACCTTTTAAAAAATAATCAGGTGTCTTATGTTGTTTATATAAGACTTCCAGGACAAGCAGATAATTCACAATCAAGTCCGCGTTATTGAGAAATATATTTAAGTCGATCCCAAAGCAAACACATACTAAGTTATATTTTGACCTGTTTAAATCCTTTTTATTGACCAAAGGTATGTTAGAGAATGTGCATGAAAGAGCAACAAACAGCCAAGACATTGAGACAAAACCATTCTGACTTTGAGAGCGCTGCCTTTACCATTGAAAGTGTCTCTATTGAAACGAAACACATCTGAAAATCACCTTTTAAGACTATTCTGAGTTACATTTCCCGACAGCTGGCATTGAATATTGTTTTGCAGACAAAATATATCGCCCCAAACTATGTCCACTGTGTCATTTATTTTCACCGTCAGTAAAGAACAGCCAAAGTGAAAAAGTTGCTTCGAAAGGACCAAAGTATAAACTTCAAAAAAGTGATGGTCAATGTATTTAAAGGTTCAATTTTTAGCAAGTAAAATCGTTTTTCGTTCATGCAAGTGTTTGAAGAGACGAAAATGCTTTTTTAAAGATGTTCAGGGAACATTTTTAAAAACAACAACATTTGCATCAATATGTTAAAGTACTACAAGAAACGGAAAATTTTCACGTTTTCCAGTTAGCAATGTTTTGTGGCCTTATTGTGATTGCTTTTTTTTCAGAAAAATATTTGCATTTTTGTAACGAGAAAGTAATATGAAGTCTCAATTTGAAAATTGTTTGGTTGATAAAATAAATAGTTTAGATGGCACCCGAAATGTAATAGAGTATGACCCTCGAATATTCTGCATACGTTTTGCTTATGCTTACTGATAAGTCATGTGACTGGCTTATGCTTACTGATAAGTCATGTGACTAGCTTATGCTTACTGATAAGTCATGTGACTGGCTTATGCTTACTGATAAATCATGTGACTGACTTATGCTTACTGATAAGTCATGTGACTGGTTTATGCTTACTGATAAGTCATGTGACTGGCTTATGCTTACTGATAAGTCATGTGACTGGCTTATGCTTACTGATAAGTCATGTGACTTGCGTAAAGTACCCCGCCAATCATCCTGCTTAAAACACAAAAATTGTATACAAGGTTGTATGATAGAATAGACTTACTTTCAAGTTAGTAACCGTTTTGAATCTTCAATATATAATAATTTCTAAATAATGATTGGTTCCTATGTTTCTTCTTTCAAACATATTTCAAACGTTATTAAAATATCTTTCAAAATGTAACCTTTTGCAATCTTACTCATTTAGAAATTAACGTTGAAGTAAAACATTCCTTCATATATATATCTGATTAAGAACCAGTGTCGTTTTATATGTTCAAATCGAAATAACTAATTGATTCGGGGCCATTGAATATGAGTCGATGAACTAGAATACAAATAAACCTTTTTGAATATTATTGGCAATAAGCTGTGACAGGATTTATGATATTACCATGAAAATTACAGGGACAATCCCTGTAGTAAAATTGATCTGGACACAAACACTTTTAAGTGTTCAATTATGTGTATCAATGATGGGTATATTACTCTTTATCCAAAGGACTATACAAGTTCCTTGTAACCAAATGACTCAGGCGAAGGCAGTGTTATTTTTCTGATGTATATTCTGCTTTCCAGGCTAATCATATTTTTAACAGAAAACAGAAGTGCTTTCAGATCTTATATTATTCACTGTATACTGTGTATTTAACATAAGAAATGAATAAATAACTTTACATACTACCAAATATATCATTACATGTACTGTTTGAACTACAAACGTTTTATTGTAACATTTAAACAGGTATTTAGCCAGTAATTAGTTCGTGTTCTATTGTGTATTGACTCCAATAACATATACAATGGAGGCCTTTAAAACAAAAGAAATGGAGACAAAATATGTTTCATGTACACGCAAACACCCTAAAAGCCATCTAAATATATTTTACAATTATTGAAACCGATTAGGATTCTGAGTGCAGAGAATATGGATATTTTCATTGTTTTAAGATGTTGTATTTTAAAGGTCATATATGATTCCTTTCCAGTCAACCTGTTCTTTTAATGAGAAGGTCTGTATCCCCAAACATACATGTGGTTTAAATAGTATAGGCTGCTGTTCAAGTCCAGATAAGTTTACATGTTTGGTCTGTTGTGAACTCGGGTTACTCCTGTGCAGTTCTGTAGACGGATGTGAGTGATATTGACCAAGAAGGGGTACTATTGATGGCCATTTGTTTGTCCACCCTCACCTCTGCTAGAATTGCTTAAGGCTTTTTTGGACGTGGAATGATCGATACATTTGATGTATTGTTGGTGCTTTCACATGAACATGCTAGCTATCCGGATGGGTGAGACGCTTTCATAGGATCCATGCCTTGTGCCTCATTAGGGCTCAGAGTCATGGTCAGAGCGCACATCAGGACAAACTTAAGGATAGTCTCGTGAGGTCATGATGTTTCAATAAATTTATGGATTTTATTTCGCAAAGGTTGTTTAACAGTAGTATTGAACGTTAACGCCTTTTTGATGTTAAGATGTAACGAAAAAGTGTGGTATTTGTTGTATTGTGTCAAATCCACGTGTTAGCCATACGATTCACAGAGGGCATTGGTAACAAACAATATCACTGATAAACTCTTCGACATGCGGGTCAAACGATTAAATGATCACTTTTGATCATTGTAGCGAATTTTTCTATACGTAAAAATTCACCTCCCATCAATAATGTTTCTGTCATCTGCACACCTTTATTGGCAGGGATAAATCGTCGAGGTCCTATTGAGTACACTCTGTTATCTGTGTGCCTAAATGAACGTGATTTAGACAACGTCGATCTATGATATGTGGTCTGTTTTACCTCGGGGAATTTAACACCTGGATTTTGCGGCATTTAGTTTAAGTCATTACATTAAAGAAGTCTTTAATTTAGTGATAAATTGAAATGATCAATATGTATACAGCTGAGTTGAGTTTGATTAAACGTTGATAACAAAAGTTGACATATTATTCACTATGGTGATTTCATTTATTTTATTGTACTTATTAAAAGCATATTTTACATTATAAGATATTACAATGTTACTAATGAGATGCGAAAAAGACACATCATATGTTAAGTGACTCCCTGGGCTGGGTAACAAGGATTGTTTAATTTAAACTTGTTATTTTTTCTTTTATTTTTGAATTTTAAACGTTAACAAAATTAAAACGTTGGCAAGATGACACTCTAATCAGACATTTTGCCTGCTGATTCGAATTAACCATGTTTCAATGGTAAAGGTTATTTAGATAATACGTTCAGATATTATTCATTGGATAGAGTATGATACTGTGCTGATGTACAATCGCTAAGAGAAAGGCTTTTTCAGTGAATGTCATACAGCTATGTAGGGGAAAACATCGGAATAATTGTGTTTCAATATAGCAATTTTGAAATTTCGACGGTATTTAAGGTTTTTTATGTAGCTAATATAGTTCACGGTGAGTTCTTTACAATGAAGTTCAAACGTAGAGGCTCAATATTCCTATTCTTTTCTACTAAGGTCATTTCATTTTTTTTTTACGTTAGATGCTGTCTCGTTCCTCAAAGTCGCTGCAGTTTGTGATCGATTGGCATATGACGATTAGTCTAATACGCTAAAGAGATAGTTTCATAGCCTAATTTTAGGAGGGGCGATTGTTAAAAAAACATATTGCTTTTTATTCACTAAATACGTCTTCCCAATAGAGTTAACAAATATAAAAACTTATTGTTATAAATATTGTATTTCAAATGATATCACAAATGTGACGTTATCACAAAATCTTAACAATGAAGGTTTTATCTTATAATTCATGCAAACCGATATTCGATCAATATTAAATAGAAAATTTTAACTTATTGAATGCGATCTTTTTGTGCGTGGTAAGGAAAATATTCAGGCATTTATAAATACATCTTTTCTTAAGAATTGTGTATTGCTTTTGAATATCGTTACGATTATGAACGCCGTCCTCGAACATTCTCCATCCACATCTTATGATCTGTCAAACGGATATGAATTCAAACCTTAACAATACCTTTGGCATAAAGTTAACAACATAGTTATGAAAAAATTACATGTCAAGTTATATTTCACTGACAATATTCTACATACCATTGGATAGCATATACTAATTAAATGATAATATTGTGCACTATGGACAGAGTTTGGATGCGACTTTGTGTGGCCGCCTAAACCATGTAAACGATATATATAGTGAGACATAAGTTTTGAATATTCTTAAACAGATGCCCTGAAGAAGCGTATCGGTTCGATACAGATTGCCAGTGGCCGGTGCAACATTACCAACGTCCTAAAATGTCTGGTCTGGCGGTAGCTCTTACGTAAACATTCATTCCGAACCTTTTCGGTCGATAAATGGGATTTAAACTGGTCAACTGAACATACTAAGTGTATTTTTGATTTGAAATTTTCAATAACTTGACTTTAATGTGAATAATCTGCTCGCCTGTCAAGACTTATCTAAACAAGATAAGATATATCGTTTGTACAAATAGGATGCATTTTACCTCAAAGGAAGTGAAATACTGGCTTAATTATTCTTTGAAAGATCGATAGTCGATTTCTTGTCCGACTGTGTCATATTTTTATGGCGGGGATTTTCTTTTGTCTAAAGGAAATTTCGCAGGTACGAAATTCGTTTTCATACAAAAAAATGTTATATTTGGAATATTCAATCATCAATGTTAAAAACAGAATACAGATCATTTAATTCAAAATGTATACCTATCATTTGCAAGGGATAATACAAGCGTATATGTAACTGCATATACTCGATGAGTCCCCGATTCAACACTTATTCGTGCATAATTTCTCAGATATCATATATCTAAATGCTATGGGTCAGGTGTATTTACAACTGTTGTATCTAATATTGCGCCCAAGCTATTGGTGGCGCCAACATCATAATGTTTTATCATGTAAAGGACTCACGAGGTATGTTTTATAATTTGTGGCCGATTGGATTGCTCATTTTGTTGCATGCTTCTTTAATATTTTTACAGATATTTTCTTTCTTTTTTTACCATAACGTTATTCCTATTTCAAACAAATATTTGATTTTTAAACTAGTGTCATTTTACTGGAAAGAAAAAAAGTAAAATTTCTACCCGACTTCAGGTAAGTATGCTGATTTGCATATGATTATCTCTGATCAGAACTCGCTAGTAATTTTCTTCGTTGTAATAATCGTCAATCCAGTGCATACAATTGTTTAAATATTTTGAAAACATAATACAAAAGCCGTTATTAATTCCAAATAGAATTAAACATACAAAAGAAATAAAAACAATCTTAAATATGTACTTTTCTTTTTACCCCAGCAATATACATTTGTAAATCAAAATCATGTCCTGTAAATATATTTGTCCGAAATTGTCACCGAATTAAGCCCTGATGGAATTAATTTGATTATTATAGTATCTTATATAATAAAAAGGTATAAAAGGTTTCATAACCGATCACGAGATTCTCTTATCTGTTTGGCCTTCTAGATAAGAGAGGTATCTTCTTATCTGAAAGAAAACCTCATGGCTTTGGTTTGTAATCCCTATCAAGGTCTGACGCATCGTTTCAACTTGGAGAGTTGGTGTCCTTCATTTCCATACATCTCTAAAAGTATAAAATACATTTGAGACCTTCCACTGAAATTTAGGTTTGAGAAGGGTTAAAAATGAAACGTTTTTAAATTTTCATTTTAAAATTAAATGTCGAGGTACAATATTTTTCAACAGCTTCATGTACATCCTTTTTTGTAGAGTAGGTACTAATAAATGTTGCGTTTACTGAAGACATTTAATGAAATTTTATATATTCCATATTTCCTCCGCTTTGTATTTGAGAGATTCACTACAAATATATCCGTCGAAAAAACGACCAATTACAAACATTTTTCTAGATTTTTCGTTGGTCTATCTATACTCACTGTTAATAAATACCACTGACAAATGTGCACAAACAGTATTAGGTTTTGTGAAAGAGGTCAAAGGTCACAAAGCCTTAATTGTTGACATTTTCCGCCGATTTATTCATTAATTTATTTAATTGTTGTAAAATCATTGCAAATGATAAAATAACATTTAACAATTGGACGAAACTCATTTAAACTCAGTAAAGACGAATACTAATTGCATCCAGTAAATACGTGATGCAGTAGAAATTTGTGAAAATTGTTTAGGGAAATTGAAATTACCCCTGCAAGGAATTCCAACAACTATCTTCATACAATCTACATCTTTTTTGTTAAATGTGCAAAGTAGGCAGTGAAATAACTAATCATGACAGAACACGGGCTGACTTAACATAAACCCTATTTACTCTAGTACAGATAAGATTGAACAAAAAATGACAGTGACATTGGTTTAAAAACAATATTTACAATTGATCTATAGCTTTTCAGTTGAAAGTTATATTCAAGATTTTGTATCTATACGCGCCTGTTCTTTGTAAAGGAATATCTGAAATGTTTTAAAGCATTGTGATAGTATCATTGATAAGCTGTATTTTTCCCGTCTCTAATGCAAATACTAAGGCTCTCATAGTTGATTTATCCAGATATATTTACCTTAAACAATAGATACAATTTAGTCAAGATCATCATCGTCGATATGTTAAGTAGTTATACACTAGTGCATAAGTGTTATGATAATTTAAATTTGATCAGTTTTGTGGGTTATTTCAGGTTGTTCTCTAAATCATACGTCCATAGAATATATTAAACAATTTATGCAATCAATCTCTTAATAAATTCATCGAATAAAACACAGAGCCGGAAGTAGATCATTTTCAGAAAGGTACAATCAATAACCGTTCACAAATATTATAAAGCCGAACAAGTGGGTAATGATGAATTCTGTTCTATAGGATTGTTGAAGATATTTTGTTTACGTTGTTTATTCCGACATGTGTATTCTTTTGATAAGTTTTGAAACATGTAGGACAAATAGTTAGAGATAAATCGTCTTTAAAAAATAAATAATTCGATACATGTTCCTTACTAACATGTCTTATTCAGTTCATGATCAAAATTCAAGCAAAAAAAGATGTAGATTATTTTTTATATTCTTGCAACAACGTTTATTTTTCACTCTTTTTTGTTCTATGATTAAGGAAACATGTTTTTTTCCATTATGAACAGTACGCTTCTCTTGATGGACAATATCACATACATGAAGATTTTTTTTTTTAAATATGTGGTTCGTTTGTTTAGTGCCTGAAAACAGGGTCTTCGTTAGTGTGTTGGCTTCTAGGCTTGTCCTTTTAGTTTCATATATTTTTAAAAGAAGAAACATAAATTGTTTTTGTTTGTATTATCGTCAACAAGTAAATATACCTGACGCATTTAAAGCAGAAAGATTAATACAGTTCAGTCGCGAAGAACAAATCGATAAACGTTTTTTAAACACACACGCACGCACGCACGTACGCACGCAAACACACACACAGCTTTAACTAGTTTTGATACATTAAACAATTGCATTACACTTAAGCTTCTTGAGTTCAGAATCAACGTTTACATTCTACGTTTACCGCCAGTGAAACCTTTTTACACATTGCGAATGTATACTTGATTTCTTTTATAATTTTACTTCAAACTTGTAACTGTTTTTCGTTTTTTAAATATATAATGCGCCCCCACACACAAGAAGAATGCAGACTGAATTATTCCCAAATATATTTCCAATTAGAAACGTCCTTTATGACCAATGGAAACGTCCATTACATGACAGGGACTGAGTTCAAGTCCACTCTTGTCGCAATGAACGTCCGTTACGTAAGTTCACATTGTCAGTTATAACGTCCATAACATGAACGGTGCCGTGATCAATGTCGTTAAGAGCCACGAGAAACGTTCGCATCGGCCCTTACTATAGTCAATATCATAATGGTGACGAGACGTCGGCGTTTTCCGTTAGAATTTATCCCTTATTCATTCATGGTGTCTGTTTTTCTAGACTTGACTTTGCTGATTTTGTCATGCATCCTTAAATTGACATTGCACTGTACATTGTAAGGAAGCATGTCTTTTCGACTTAATTTCGCAAATCGTTTACCAAAATGTCATATGTTTCACATTCGTCGTCCATTATATCGGTGTACAAAATCATAATAGTCGTAAAATCCACCAACGGATAAATACAACTGTAATATCAAACCGTACAAAGTGGTTCAATCATTCAATAGGTTCAAGTATTCCAAATAGGTTTATACGAAGCTCAAAATTTTCAAAACAGTAGGAAAACGGAAATAAAAATGGCTACCTTTAAAAATATTTTTCAGCATATTTCTCATATTAGGCGAGATGCGACAGCCAATGAAAATGGCCCATTTCTCAAATCCTATATTCGGCGAGTTTTGTAGCCAAAACGGAGGAAACTAATATTAGCCGAGTGTGATATTGTTGATATTGGCCGAGTTTAGTCGATATTGAGCTGAAGGAGGTCTCATACCTTTAATATATAGTTTCAGTAGCGCAGAACTACCATTGCATATTACTACTAAGAACGAGCCCACTGACGTTCTTCTGTAAATATCTCTCCTAAGAACGAATTTGCCCCGGATGTTTTTGTTTAAGACCAAGAAGAAACAAACCACGACCTCACGGCTGAGAGGCGGACCCCTTCTCCACTAGACCACACTATATTCACCGTTCTTTCTTTTTTAGAGCCGAATGTGACTTTATCAACAATGGCAAGCAATGTCCAAGGCAAGATGCTGTTAGTGGCCGCTTTTGATTTTGGAACGACGTACAGTGGCTATGCTTTCTCTCTCCGAGATGACCCGAACAAGATTCAGACAAACTCGAATTGGTATGCAGGAGGTGGTGCTTCCAGATTGGCCTCCTTGAAGACTCCATCATCCGTCCTTCTAAACCAGAAAGGGGAGTTTCATTCATTTGGTTTTGAGGCTGAAGATTATTATACATACCTGGCTGAAGATGATGCACATGATGACTGGAGGCTTTTTCGGAGGTTTAAGATGGTCCTGCATAGTAATGAGGTATGTTTTAGTAAACAAAACATACTAACCTAAAAGTCTTATGTATAATACAAACACAACGTTAGCGCCACATTACAACAAGCACAAATTACACAGGCATCCACATATTGTTATCAATAAATAATGGGGTTTACGCCTAGGCATCGTCAGTGAAAACAGAAAGTCCCGGGCGTCGGCTCAAGACATGCTTATGCATACTCATCGTCAAACTGATCGCAACAATAATTTATTAGAGAAAAATAAACATGTTAGTCCAATTTAAGCAAGTAGCAACTGAAACATTTTGCTACTCAGCTTGTTTCTGTAGTTTTTCGCATAAGTATTAAAGACCATTAGTGTTATTTCCTGAAAGTAAAATGAGTTATATTAACTAAAGAAACAATGTAATCTCTAGCACTTGACGAAAGACGTTACAGTGGAGGACGTTTGCGGCAAACAGATGGAGGCATTCCCGCTGTTTGTAATGTCGATCAAATATCTGAAAGAACATCTTCTAAAGGCGGTTGTCAATCAAAATGTAGGAATCAATGAGGCGGATATAGTGTATGTATTGACCATCCCGGCTATCTGGGATGACAATGCGAAGAGATTTATGAGGGATGCAGCAGTTGCAGTAAGAATTAGTTTTAGAAAAACTTGGTAAAAATATTACCAACTTCTGAGGGTCATTTTGGCGGGCCTGTCCCTAAAATTTTATATTTCATATGGCCAGAGTCGTGTGTCATATTTCCTATATAATACAAAACATATCGTATTCATATTCTCTTTTCATGCAGTCTACAAAAGTCTCGTATTTATTTTATTTGAATGAAAGCTGGATATACGATAATATCGTATATGACTGTTAGTGTATTATACTGGTTCATTTTAAACTTTCTCAGTTAGACTCTCGTCGGTGAATTACATGTGTAGCACGTACATTAAATAATAACAGTACGTAATAAAAGTTGCATTTATTTCCTAAAAATATGTTTAAACCGCATATTTACTGTAGCATACTGAGGTATAATTGTGTAACACATCTAGGATAATAACAATTTGATGGCTCATTTTTTTATAGGCTGGAATCGACACAAGTCGCCTAAAACTGGCATTGGAGCCTGAATGTGCCTCAATCTGGTGTGAGACGCTGAATACGGGCACCAAGGACGCTGTAATGGTTCAAGGAGCACAATACATGGTGGTCGATCTCGGAGGTTGTGTACAATGATTAAATCATTACGAATTTATCCGACTGTAAACATAGCCTTTAAATGTTTGTTTTTTCTTTTGCAAAGCCTTTTGAGTTCGAAACACTTTTTTATTGAATTTTGAAAGTAATTAGCCAGAATAATTAATTAACACAAATATGTTAGGATAATCGACTGCATTTGCCTTTCTATGTCGTTATACGAACTTACCACATCATCTGCATTATGTTTTCATCAACATGTTAGTATATTTTTAAGCCCCCGAAGGTGGGCATATTAAAATCGCACCGTCCGTCTGTCCGTCCGTCCGTAACTTTTTTAACAGATTTTAAAATAAATTACCAAGACGACGTGTTTCGTGCAAGACCCTTGACCCTACCTCTAAGGTCAAGGTCCCACTTAGTGTTTATTCACAACGGAATGCTGCATAAAAGGACATAGAGTATAGGTTGTCATATCCGGGCTGTAACTTTCGATTGTATGGACATATTTTGAAATAACTTGCCACATGTGTTCGACATAACTAGTCGAAGTGTCGCGTGCAAGACTCGTGTCCCTACCTCTAAGGGTAAGGTCACACTTAGATGTTTATTCACAATTGAATGCTGCATATAAGGACATAGAGTATAGGTTGTCGTGTCCGGGCTGTAACTTTCTCTTGTATGGACATATCTTAAAATAACTTGCTACATGTGTTCGACATATTAAGACGACGTGTCGCGTGCAGATTCGTGTCCCTATCTCTAAGGTCAAGGTCACACTTAGGTGTTTATTCATAATGGAATGCTGCATATAGGCATGTAGGAACAGAGTAAAGGTTGCCGTGTCCGGGCTGTAACTTTCTCTTGTATGGACATATTTTAAAATAACTTGCAACATGTGTTCGACATACCCAGACGACGTGTCGCGTACACGGTTCATGTCCCTACCTCTAACGTGAAAGATACACTTAGTGTTTATTCACAATGGAATGCTGAATATAAGGACATAAGAGTGTAGGTTGCTAAGTATGGGTGTTATATTTTATGTTCAGAGGCAATTTAAAATAACTTGCCATATGTATTTGACAAGTAAAGGCAATGTCACATTTGCAATACCAACTCTGTATTGTTGTCAAGTATACAGGATATTCAATCCCATGGTAAAGTTTTTTGGCACATTAAGGCGACATGTGGCTGTTTGATCTTTAACTGATTATGTACTTACCTTGTTCATAGGTCAATGTCACATTCGGGGGCATTCGTCACATACTGTGACAGCTCTTGTTTTCAAATCAGTTTAGTGATTTTTTATTAAATATTTTGCCTGAAAGGCATAGTACAAGTATAGGAGTTTGTCGTAATAAGTACGTTTCCACAACGTTCTGTTATTCTATTATGCCACTCGAGTATTCACTTTTGGCTACCATAGCTTGTTTATACACAATGATATTTTTAATCCTATCACACAATTGAACATTGTTATAAACCCTTCAAGGTTGTATCGAATTATGTTTTAAAGAGTCAAAACCTTGATAACTAATGTTTAGCAACCGAGCACCAATCTGCGTACTATACACAAAGCCGTCCAATCGTATATTTATAAAGTCAAAAAAAAAAAAGTCCGATGATACAAGTTTTATGGTTAGCAATTATTTATTTATTTACAAAGCTGTCTCTCAGATCTTAACTAGGCAACCTGCCTCGACTCGGTCCGTGACAATAATGAAAGGATTTTACTGGCTATCGTCACAAAAAGGAGCTCGTCAATCATTAGTTTTATTGACGTAAAATTTAGCTAGGCCTAACCGTTTTGAATGAATTTTAGTAAAAATAGTAATTAAACTTTTTTCCTTAACAATGCTTAAATAAGCCATTAGCGATATATCTTAGCCGAAACCGATTGTTCTTCGATGTTATCAAGTCAGATATTCGTTTAGCAAAAAACAGGACATTTCTCAGAATATCTAATCGAAACCACCCGGTTACTGTAATGAAGCTCCAGTGAAAATAAACGCTATGGCATTTTGACCACTAAGTAGCTAATGATAGGAACGATGACTTTTACAGATATGAATTTATATTTGCGGGACCCCCTTTCATTTGCTGTGGATCTTATTTATATCAAACAAGTACAGTGCTAATAAATTATTTATGAAACAAAACAGTGATTACTTTCTTTAAAATCCAGGAGGCACCGCAGATATATCTGCTCATGAACGAAAACCAGATGGAAGCCTGAAGGAAATCCACAAAGCCAGTGGGGGTCCATGGGGAGGCATCTATGTTGATGAAAATTACATGAACATGTTAAAAGAACTTTTTGGAGATAAAGCTTTTACCGACCTCCGAAAGACGGAAATGAGCGATTATTTCGACATCTCTCGGGAATTTGAACATAAGAAACGATCATTTGACCCTGATAAAATAAAGCAGATAACTGTTCGTATGTCTGCCTCACTGAGGGATCTTGCGGAAAAATATTCATCCAAATCTTTGGAGGAACGAATTGGGTCCTTACAAGTGCGGGAAAATGCTATCACTACGAGAGGCAAAGACAAGCTGAGGATAGATTCAACAATTGTCCAATCATGGTTTAAAAAACCAATCGATCTGCTGATCCAGCATATCAAATCTCTTTTAGCAGAACCAAAGATGAAAAGCATTCAAACCGTTATTCTGGTAGGCGGTTTCGGTGAAAGCCCTTACGTTCAGGAGAGAATGAGGAATGAAATATTAGGCATAAAGCTGATCGTACCTGCTTGCGCGGGCCTCGCCGTTTTGAAAGGCGCCGTGAGGTTTGGACACAACCCCGCCATTGTCTCCTCTAGGATTATGAAGTACACGTATGGGACAGCGGTGTTTGACTACTTTGATGAAAAGAAGCATCCAAAGGAGAAGAGGGTTCGGCTGAATGGAAAGTGGCGGGTGCCTAATTGTTTCTCTGTGTACGTACGAGTGAACGAAGAGGTGCGAGTGGATCAACAGGTGACCAGGAAGAGTATTCCTACTAGTGAAATATCCCACACACCTGTGTACAGGACGACACAGGAGAACCCAGAGTACACAACAGACCCCGGATGTGAACTGCTCGGGACGATCGAACTTGAAAACAGAAAAGATATTCCGCTTGAACAGCAGAGTATCGAAAATACGTTCATGTTCGGCGATACAGAACTTCTTTTCAAAAAGACGAACAATGGAAGGGAATCCTACATGACCTTTCAGTGCTTTAAATAAAACGAAGCGGTCAGAATCGATAACCGTGTTTTTACTTGAAACAAAATAACTCTTTGTGTATACATATTACTATTTGTTTTATGAAACTTTTTTAATATGTTTGAATACATTTTGTGTACATATCACTTTTAGTTGAAGATTGTTTCAAGCATGATTCAAATTATATATGAGTATGAAAAACGTTCTGTTCAATGCTTAGCCATCTCCTAAAATCAAATATTGAAATATTTTTATTGTTCCGCTCGCTCGCTCTATTCTTTAAGATAAGAGTCCGACAACAAATACATCAGCTTGGTGTGGACAAAGTTAAAATTTCTAGTATATAAGTTCACTATAGAATATGTAGGAAATTATTTAGTGGTCTATAATCTATAGTCTTTTAAGTAAAAATAACATGAATGTCATGATTATTTGTTTAACTGATTGTCTAGTTTTGATTACTGGAAAGACCTGTTACGATAAATTATAATAAACACAGAGCTTCAATTTGTGCAGAAATATATTAGAACGAAATCATCCGTACAAAATAAACTTCTTTATGTGCAAGTATTTGCAGTTTCTAAAGCATTTGTAAGAGGTAAATGTTTATTGAACTTTCCCCTTAACACCATTTATAATGTTTGTTGATAAATTTATATTGATGTATGTGATGTAATTCTGTGTTGTTTACTGTCTAATAGGTCTTAGCAGTTTGCCTTAAATCAGGTGCGTACGGCTACTGGGACTGTCCCTGTAGTTTTATTGAATAAATATGTTCATCATATACCAAATGAACTGTCACCTATATAGCTAGTTAGTTACTTGTCAATAGTTTTAAAGTTAACCATGACATACATATTGTTTCAAACTTTGGTTAAGATGAAACAACTATATATTTAACATGAGGAATGACTATACCTGAACTCCATTGTAACTAAGGATATTTTATTTATAGTTTCAGGATTTAGTTATTTGACAACAGTTATGTGGAAAGGATTATTTGAAATAAAAATATGTTGAAGTGCACTCAACTCTAGTTGTAAACATACGTCAAACATTATAGTTCAGGATTTTATTAAAACCAATTGTTTCCCCCTCTTTTAATATATTCAAAATATAAACTATACAATTGGCAGAATTTGACACACTCTCTGTACAACATGTCTTCCCCACACTTCATGATGACTATGTGTACCGAGTTTCAAAACAAATGATTTCTATTTTCAAAATGGTTCTCATAGCTTTAGGAAACATTAATGGAGTTCATAAGGCAGGTATCACTTAAGCAAATCGGTCCTGACTTAAGATAAAGATCTGGCATGTTTAAGTAAACTTCATTGGGACTGTGTGTAATTAACATTAGCACAAACTTCCTTAAATTATCGATGTAGTTTACTCCACTACAGTATAGCAATTAAATCTTCAGCGAAAGTATGTTTAGCCCTTGTGCGAGTTTGGGAGCAGCTTATATATATATATAAGGTACATGTACACTTTAGAATGATCATGTTTGAGCATCAAGTTTAGGCACAATCTCTTTAAAATAAATTGCGGCCTTCAAAAAAGATGTATGTTACACACCAAATCAATCACTACACAAATCGACAGAAAGCGTCCAATCGGAATAATCCTTAACGATATGCCGTTTGTTTATTACAGGTGTGAACATTGTATTGTTTAAACTTACAAAACTACACTTTGTTTTTATCGGCCATTTCCCGGAATTTCAGGAAGCGACATCATAAATCAATAACAACGTTAAATAAGTTCATTGTCTTTAAATGAAAAACAAATCAGGATTTTAATTCATCAATGTATCTTAGGGAGATTCAATACATTTTTTAAATAAATATTTGAATTTTCATTTTAAATATCGAATTTGCTTATAATTAAACAGTGCGTTAAGTGCAGCAATCAGCACACGTTACAGTGTTGAAACGGGATTGGAGATTAGCAGTTGCGTAAAATGGATTCAGCTGACTGATTTATTATCTGGCGACAAATTGAATTATGAGAATAAAAAACTATAAAGCATGAAACACCAATATGCGAGCATTAAAGCACCATAACATCCTTTATATAGTAAAGATAACCATCAGTTATATATACCTCAGATAACATTATTAGTATTATTATGAATATAAGAATCACACAGAGTGCTTATTTTACCAATGGGATAACAGGTCACTGATTGGACAGTGTGTTCAAATGTTAACATAATTGGCTTTAAGGAACAAAGTGCTGCAAATCATAAACTCGGCTCGAGATAAAAAAAAATATATACTAACGAAAAAGAAAAAAATAAGTAAAAGTAGTAAATATATGCATATTGATCAACAAAGGTTTTTGTGTTCTTCAATGATTCAATGTTAGGTGTGACACGAGATTAAGGCATGTTGCCTTACAGGCAAGGCATGTTGTTACAATTAGCATACTGTAATGAGTTAATGATTGGGAACAATCGTCATGTATTCAAAGGAAACAACATGTGATTCATTCTTTAATATCAATATTATCAGAAAACAATATATGGGCCGTCATATTTCGTTATCAATTAATTATACGCTTTCGAAACTAACATCGCTCATGACATACGTCATACAACTTGGAAAATAGCACTAACACTCTTCTTCAATTAATGAACATGTATTTAAGTTCAGCTTTATTTATGGCAAATATAGTCATTTACTAATTACTATTTGAACAACACTAGGATAATAAACTTTTTGACACACTGGTTTCAAGGGGTAAACACATCGCATAAGATTTTCATTTCTCCCACCTCAGATAAGTAGATCTATTCATTTAACCATGCTAGAAATTCTTATCTTGCCCACGGGCGAAGAAAAAATGCCCGTATGGAACTTCTTTTAATGGTCACCACATTGTAATTACCTCCCTTGTTGAAGACGATCGTCTGTAGTGCATCATGGAAACCTTGTCTTGTGGCAATATTTAGAACGCTAGTTAATTATTTAT
Organism: Mya arenaria; assembly: GCF_026914265.1. Taxonomy (NCBI): domain Eukaryota; kingdom Metazoa; phylum Mollusca; class Bivalvia; order Myida; family Myidae; genus Mya; species Mya arenaria. Next base: position 14,488,805 of record NC_069130.1, on the reverse strand, counting down.
AACTTCAAATGTCACCAAAAAACAGTTTTCATGCACCTTTCAAGAAATAATGCTTCACTCTTCTTAGAACTATTTAAAGACCGATCAGACCATTTACATACTCTGAATCACTGCGCGAATATCCATGACAACCACGAATTATCGCATATCCGTACGCAATTATTTTCACTAAGCACAAAAGAGTTCCAGCAAAAAATACATTTTTACTAAATTTTGTTTAACTGAGGTGGGAGAAAAAGCATCTTCCATGGCCGAGAGTGTACGATAGGTTCATCCCGACCCTCGGCCATGGAAGATACTTATAATCTTTTGATCTTGGAATACATACCCTAATCTTATTTGCCAAAACATGTTTCGTTAAAATAGGAATTTTTGGCCATTCAGAATATTATTATGGTATATCGCATGCTAATTCATGTTACATGCCGTTTTGGAAGTTTTTAGTCGCTTCAACACTGACTTGATCAAACATTTGAAGTAAAGTTGATTGAAAGTTATTATTCAGAAATATATTCATATTCATATTCGATATTTATTAAGTCACTAATAGACACCTTCCCATGAAGCAGATAAGGTTATTACTAGATATAGATGCAATGCCTTCAAGAACGGTAGTGAAAACATGTTTGATATGAATTTATAAACAAAATATTGTAATACATGCTTAGTTTTACATATATTTTATTTTTCCAGATTTGACGAAAAATATGCAGTATACTACTAATATTATTAGCGTGTCCAGAATCTGGATTCGAATGTGTTAGTTTCAAAGAGCATCCGTTCTAGACTCGACGGGAACCTATTGATCAAATGAGAGTCTCTGAACCTCCATAATTCACACTTTTAAGTGTATTGTTGCTAGTACCACACTAGAATTTTAGTGTGAAATATTTTTTCAGATAACGAATACGCATGTCCTTAACATCAAACGACCACGCACACTACAAATACTGCGAACAGAACTACAGAACCTACAGTAACACAATTAAAACTGCCCAGCCTTCTGGTGAGAATGTGCCGCCAGTCAGAGTATGACTCAAAGGTCTACCTACACTAAGAGTAACATAGGAGATTTTCTTATGCCTTGATTTTATAATTAACCTTTATACTAACAAGCCCTTCCAGGTATTATTAAGTTCATTAAATGTACTTTGACATCACAATTAAAATGATAAATATTTTTTAATTAATTCGCTGTCGGGACAATTGGATATATAACTATGAAAAACATGAGTTCGTTAATCCATGAGCATACATACACTATCTCATTTAAATTTTGAGTGTTAATGTAAATACACATAGGGTATTTAAAACTTGGGTTATAGATCAAACCAAAAGTATGTTCACACAGAGACTGACGAAACATACAAATAGTTTGCAAAACAGATAAAATCACTAATGTTTTAGCGAGATGCAAATATGAGTTACATCGTTTATTTCAAAACGTTATTTTCTGGATTCACTCAAAGGTCATATACGCTTCATTTCCCGTTGTGTGTTTTTCATTTTGACGAGAAGTTCTGTATTCCCGAACATAAATGTACTTTCTATAACCTGCTGCTCAAATGGAATATCGGTGCTGTTTTCAAGCTCAACTGTCCCTAATAGTTGACACCCGGGGTCTGTTGTGAACTCGGGGTTCTCCTGGGTCGATCTGTAGACGTATGTTAAGGATATTTCACTGTTAGGAGTGCTCCTACGAGAGTAGGGTAAAAATGGGACTCTCGCGGCCATGTTTGGCGATTTCCCGCGTTAGCGGCCATGTTTGGCAATTTCCCGCGTTAGCGGCCATGGGACTCTCGCGGCCATATTTGAGTGACGGTTTCCCGCGTTAGCGGTCATGTTTAACCATTGTTTGAAATCCAAGACAAAGGGTCATTGTTTAACTGGGTCTCCATTGATTAACAGTATTCATTTCAACACCATATCTTATAGCCACCCAATTACTCTCCAGCGTACCCATTGTAATAACTTAAAAGTGAAGACAGTTAAATGAGCTGCTGACAGCTCAAAAGAATAGATATATTTTTATTTTAATGTACCGCTTGATATATTGTTAGTCTTTTTTATATTTTTTATCTCACTTTACAACACCAATAAACAGCCTCATTAATTTATTTTATTTATTATTATTTTTTTAATTTTTTTATTATTATTTTTTTTGCAGGTTGAGGACATGTCTGACGAGCTATTTTATACCATTCCGGTAAGTTGTATCAATTACTAAAATATCAGACAAGATTTCAATATTTATTTTCTTATAAGTGCAATACAATGCAAATGCAAATAAAGTTGATTATTATTGAATTCAAACAATTTGTTTAACATAGATCATACATTTTTTTATTATTTTTTTTAATTTAATTTAGGTTACATTTTAACAGTAGAAATTACATGAAGTTAGATGTAATTTGGTATAAAACATAGAAATTATATGTCTTGTATCTTATAATGTCCATAAGCATATTATTTAATTCCATCTTCTAATAATTAAGAGTCAATGATTTTTTAACAACCGCTTTTAATATCCCTTTTGCTCTTTTCTCGTCTATATCATCACACTTAATGCATACATTTTCGATCGCAAACCGCAATATTCACTAATACATTTCTCATTTGTTTCACTTTTCATTTTTTCCATTACCTTTTTGTTGAAGTCACTATATAAAAAATGATCTTTAGGGAAATCTGAAGTGTCAAACTAATGTGAATAGGCCAACATATCTTGGAAAATGTCCGGTGTTGTACATGATACTAAAAATGAATCTGTGTCCGTTAATTCTAGCTCAACGTTGCTACCATACACATTTTTCAAATGGTTATATTTTGACCAATCAAGGATACTCATTCCAACAAAAATTGGTTTATTTAATTTAATTTTTTTGCGACTTAATTGAACACCAACAAGGTCTTCAGAAAAAATCCGGTGCATCTTATAAGTGGGTTTGGATGACACCTTCTGTAGTCGTTTTTCTGTATGAACAAGTTCTACGGACCGATGCTTCCGAAGATTTTCCATGGTTTTTCCTGAAAGTAAACAAAATTTGTGGTAAGTAACTTTTCATCATGTTAATCTTTACTCTGAACTGCTAAATATATGTTTTTATGACCTATCCATCGTTATCTTAGATACCTGTGTTTTGGATGAGGGATATGTAAATGGGACCGAAAAATACACTTTTTACTTGCCGGTAGTTATTTATGGTCAGTTTTACTTTAGGTTCCTAATTGTACATGAGCACTTGTAAGCGTCTGATTGAAGATGAATGAAATACCAAAAAGTGAAACTACGCCTGACAGTTATTGAACAGTTGTTTTTGTAGATAAGTATTAGTGGTATGGAAGTGACAATAAATTTATTGTATAAATTACATACTGGCAGGTCATACAAAAATGATAACAATGCAATAATTAACAAGAAGTAAAAGAAAAACCTTACCGAAGACCGAGTTGTTCATGAGTTTGAAGAAGTTCTTCTCGAAAGCAGTCTTGGCTTGTTGTCGCATTTTGGTGTTGAACTCAACGTAGGGTTTCATGAAAGCCTCTTGTTGGAACTCTAATACTTTATGTATTTTTTTCAATTTTAGACCGAGTTGGAGATACAGTTGCAGGTTGCGATAGTGAAGTACATAATTCTGTTTGTTTTCTAAAGTGGTGAGTAATTTTTTCAATCTTTGCTCTGGGTGGAAGTTCCTCACTGTTGTGTAAATGTTTCAACACATGTTGAGCATAAGGAGATAATTTTTCATTGGGTGTGAATTTACGTTCCGGAGCTAATGGGTAGTCGTTATGACGGTCATGTAAATGTTTTGGATATTCTAGATATACTTCTAAAATATACCCCTTAGATCCATCCTCTGGTATTTTTTCAGGTTCAAAAGTATCAATTTCTTCATTCTCTAAAAACCTAAAGAAGCCTGTTGGTAGTTGTTGTGTCATACTGTAACCATAAAGATTATTGACATCATAATAAGCTAGAAATGAGGTTTCTTTTGTAGGATCATAATCATTCAAAAACTCATTGTTTGCTTTTTTGTATCTATTTGATATTGACTAATACCACCTCGAATACCTTTTTCTATAAATTAAATTTGATCAATGTCTGTCATGAGCTCTAGAGTGACTTCAGTCATTTTCAACATTGCCTGCCAGCTCAATCCCGGACTGGTGTAAAAGTGACAAGGGTCTAAACCATAACACTTCAGTGACATATCACGAAAATTTTCAAAAACATCAGCTAATAACAATATGTCTGTTTTTAGATAGAGATCATGGTATTCTCCAAGACTTTTTAGTTTGAATGTTTGATATACTTGCTTTGCATGTTCATAGTCTTCTTTGGATATATTTTCCTCAGTCAATGAAGAGTAAAAATTCACTATTGCTGGAAGATCAGCATCTTCAAATTTATCCCAGTCAGTCATGAACTCATAAGGATAAACCCCCTTTCTTAGCAGGAGGTTTCCATGATCTTTGATTTCTGAATGAAAGTGATGGAAAGACTGTGGGCCATTTTGAGTTATCTACAAGGGTCCCAAGAGATGATGGAAAACCCAAAGAGTCAATAAACCTAAGATTTCCAATACTAAAACTGATATACTTTTCAACTGACTGTGGGATGCAATTGATTTTATAATTTTTAAATGTACCAATGCTTTGACAAAGCAAGTGACCATCAATTTTTTTAAGATTGTGGAAGATGACTGGGATGAAACTGGGCTGTTTACATTGTAAATTACAATTCATATGTGCAGCTCCTATGCATGTCCCAGTTGTGTGATCATGATGTCTTGCTTTCTTTTCCTTGTTACCAAATACTTTTTGACATAAACAACATGTGTTCGCTTGTTCGAACTGTTTTCCTTCACTTTCCTTTAAAACTAGGGGTGTGATATTTTGCATATGTTGCTGTATTTCATGACTTTCTCGTAAAAGACATTCTAACAATTGTTTGGGTGCATCTGGACCTCTGTAGATAACAGTATCTTTGGTTAATTTTGAATCAGTTGAAATAACTTTATATCCAAAGGAACAGGGTTCTAACAATTGATTTTTTGTTGTTGAAGCTCTTTGGTTGTTAGTCTCTATTGGTTTATTTAATGTTTCAAAATCAGCCACAATAACATAAGGGACACGCAGTGTTTTTTCATAATCTTTAAATTCAAGAAAGCAGTCTGCTCCTGATGGAAGTTCAATTTTTTGAGCATCATGGACTTGACAGTATGAAAGGTGATCATCTAATAAACTTTGTTTACTAAATCCATGGAGGCAATATCGACAATAGCAGTATGGATGATATTCTTCCACTACGCATTACAAATTGCCAAAACAGACTCCATCATATTGACTTATTGCTTTTGCAATCAGAAAACAGTTCACATTATGTGCTTATAAAAAACATAAACAGGTTTCTTAGACATGGTAAGAAAGGACATCATGAATATTACTATGTTGAACTAAGAATTATACTTGTTATTGTAAATTCAATCGTCCATACGTTGCTGTTGGACACCATAATGACATAACATTGGTTTTTACGTAATGAACAAGCTAAGTTGATGCAATCGATATCCACATCATCAATCGATATGACCTTCAAGTCATAATTTATGACTCATCACTATAGATGCCAAACTAACTGTTAACTGTGCGATTGTGTACTTCGTTAATTGTATTGTAAAATTAAAGTATTGAATAAAAATGTTAAAACTTTAGTAGTGAAAACTAAATCTAAAAAAACATTCGTTTTTCATTGAAAATCATCGTGCATGATTATGGTAAACCTGAGAAGAAAAGTGAGCCTGGTGTGGGGCTCAGACTCACGACCACAGGAACACTAGCACAGCGCTCTTGCCATCTGAGTTAAACGGGCAGCTGGTTCCAACTCACACAGACTAGACTCGTCCGTCCATTAAAAGGGCTGTCTCACAGATTATTAAATAGCGAAAAAAAAAAGAAAATTGTCGAAAAATATCATAAATTTGGCACCGATCTGTGACATAGTTCCTTTAACCATTTAGGTCGACATGTAGGCACCCCTGCTCTTTTACTGCTGCCACGATTGTGGGTAACCTGAGTGTAAGTATGCCCAGTTTTAAAAAAAATGTTTATTGAATTAATATTTTTGTCATGGCGGAGTGAGGCAGATAACTCACGAATACTTAAAGCAATAAAGATGTATGAATGAAATTGCAGAAAAACCACTTCAGCACAAACAATGAAATCAAATGTTTAGTAATTCATAATTTGATTTACAGGGGAGTGTTCGGGAGGGGTTTCCCCTGCCGACAACCATCAAATTTGGCATGTTTGACCTGGTTTCAACAAGCATTATAATGTGAGTATTATAGATTATGAACCCGGGGGAGGTTTAAGCATAAAAGGCCGTGTTTCTTTTTGGCAGAACTACATGATAACACTAGAGCTTACAGCGTCTTACCGGTGATTTTTTTTTAACAAGGTTTTCAGAACGATACCTTTAGGCGAGATGAAATGTATTGACATGTCTCGCTTGACTGGCACATATTTCCGATCAGAATTTTTTTAAGTTAAACTCTTTTCAAAATTATTCAGCTGAAGGCATGTATAAGCATGCAAGACAGTTTTAGACAAACTCTTTCCTACAAAGAAAAAAATGATATTTAAGTAATTAATTATGGGTGGGTTCGGGAGGGGTTTCCTCTCCCGACAAGCAATGTTAATAATACCTTTTTTCTCCTGCATATAATCAGAAAATGCGGGATCATCAGTTCAGCACAAAAACAGTGGCGGTTTTTGCAATATTTTTCAGAAGTGTTTAAGAATTGCTTGTAGATCAGTGATTTTTGTTCATGCAGTGTGCAATTTACTCTTCCTAACAGCTGTTTCGACTTGAGATAGAATATGGTCGAGAAATATGTTCTTCTAAATTTGTTCTTAAAACATAGTCTATATGAATTACTTAAAAAGGGATATTGTTTATGTAAAATTAACAAGACATTTACAACGCCAGCTTTAATATAGTAAAGCATAGGCATAGCAAAATTCAAAACATTTTTATTATATATGCTTTGTGGTGATTTATAGACATTTATAAACAATAAAAACAATCTTTCACTGTTTTTAACATATTGAGATATTTTTTACTGTTGAGTATGTTGTATATGCTATAAGGGTGTCAATGATTGTATGTTTGGGTAGGTGTTGTGTTATTTTCCTTTCTTATTTTAAACAGACCCGGGAGGAAATGATGATGAACCAGCCAGACAGCCCGCCTGCCACCCCGCCGAGCTGTACTTTGTGTATGCCAACATGCCGACATGCTAAAATTTGTTAGCACTTCAAGATCAATGGAAAATTGTATCCAAACTGAAGTATAAAGTGAGTAAGTTTGGGCATATAAGCCCATTGATACTGTTTGTTCCATTCCTAAATGAATTTCTTTCATGTTGTTTGTCAATCATTTCTGGTGCGGCTTTGATAATGATATTATTTTCTAATGAAAATGCTGACTTGTATTAGTCTTTGGTCTGTATTGTGCATCTATTCGCACATTTTGTTTGCTCTTTTATGAAAACATTACATTAATTGCAAATTTTATAAGCAATTAATCAAAACTTACTACACATTTGATGCAGAATGATGTTTTATTTTTACACCAGTCAATTGTAATCACGCCCCCCCCCCCCCCCCCCCCCAGGTCCGGGGAATAGTCGGGACTTTGACTTTCAGTCCAGCCAATCCGTGGTAAAATCCCCGCCTTGCGGGGACGAACTGATGGCTAAACCCCGGCCAAATGCCCCCGCACCTCCGCTAAATTTGGCGCTATGGCAAAACCACCGCGGTCACCTGGCCCTGTGGGGCCACCTGGAAAGTTAAAACACGGCCCTTTTCCTCGGTAAACCCCCAGACCTGGGGGGGGGTGCGTGGGTACAATTGACTGAAGCATTAGTGTGCATATGATTTTCAGCTTATGGACAAGAAAACATCTACTTCAACAATCACAGCAACACAATGTGATCCCTATTTTAAAGAAATAATACCACCTTTCATTAATTCATTAATCAATTATATCAATCTTTCATATATATTCATTAATTAATTCATTTATTCAGTTTATACATTGAAAAACATGACATTTCTTAAGGCAAAAGAAACAAAAAAGTGAGCCGCTTTCATAAAGATTAGAGCCTTTTCCCTTCATGCATTAAAAAACAACCTTAATACATTATAAATGTCTTAAAAACCCTAATTTATTGCTTATTTCAATAGCCAGCCTGGTTGCTGTAGCCACAGAGGAATTTTCAAGGACAAGAACCAGTGCTGGTCAAAATGTGGTCTCGTGTGGTTTTCCATACCGGCTCTCAGCAAGGATTTCCGAGAAAGGAATACCGCCTTCAAGTAAGAAGAATTTCTAAGCATGTCTGGTTTTAATGCTTTCAAAATGCATCTGGGTACTTAATAAAATGATGAGATTAACCTTTGAGTTGTTAAAAACTGATTGCAAAATGTCCAAAAGACTACATATTTCATAAAATTTGTCCTGAAATCCTTGAATTCATGAGATTTTCTGCATATTTATCACACTTATGCCTACATTAAAGGTTGTGTATGCCTCAAATGAGTGGTAACAGGCCTTTTTCAAACTTTAACAGTAGTGGCAGATAGTTTTAATAGTGTAAAACATTGCTTTTGTGTCTTGCTTGCAGATCATGATGTGCCAATAAGCTCCAGTGAGCTGCGGCTTTTTCCCCGGTGGTAGTCCTGCAATATGAATGCAGGAGATGCAGCTCTGAATCCAATATTTCAGAAGAATGAAGATGTTAGTCAACTCTGTAGTACTTGTTTGTGTGTAAATGATTCCAAAGAGTGAGATTTATAGCAAATAAGCAACTTATAGACAATGGTGAAGTGGCTGTGCTCCGAATTTGATGCCAAATCTAGCCTTCAAAGCAGATACTTAAAGTAAAAAGTTTTTAAAAAAATGGGCATAATAATGCTATCTCTGCATTTTCTACATCATGTAGGCACCTCAATAATCAAAACACTAGCAGTTGTCATGAATCTTTCAGTTTTGGTGGGTTTTTTCCATTTCCTTTGTTGCGCCATTTGTCCCAGAAGCAAACAATTTGGCATATAGTGGTATTTAAACTGTCTATAAACACATGATCACTAACTTTCTTTTGTTAAACTGAACAATTCTGTTACCTATGTATATAAGTGGACCAGAAAAGCAAAATTTTGACAAGTTGAAGCATTTCAGTTTGGCTCGATGTCATTTTTTATATAAAACACTAAGCCGATGAAGTGGAAAAACCTTATTTTGCTTAGAAAAAAATCTTAAAAGAGTAGGCAGGCCATTTTTTGTGGTCTGTTCTATAGACACTATTTTGGCTACAAGGAAAACGTTACTTTGTCAAATTATTCCAATGCATAAGGAAATAATGGCTCTTCAAAAGTTTGCGGCTTACCATTTGAGGGAAATGGCTGTTTCTGCTTTTTTATGAAAATACCACAGGTGCTAATACTTGTCTTATTCAGTTAGTGTTTGATATATCATTGCCAAACTTTCAGTATGTGTTGCATATAGCCTTAAGTTGAACTATAGGGGTTTTGAAGTCTGTTTCTTAAATGTTGCTTAAATAGGCTTAAGACCACAGTTATCTGCCCCCCGTTGACCAAGATCCGGATGTGAATATAGAAAAAAGAGTGCTTGTGTTGAAGTATCAATATTTTATTAAAGTTGAATGAAAGAGAAGAAACAGGTGGCCTTTTTGCATAGAGCTTAACATAATTTGACACTGTTTTGCAAAAACTGATAGTTTTCACTGTAAAAATTGGAAAAATCATTGCCTGTTGAACTTTGTTTATTGGTTGTTTGTAGCCTTATTCCGTCTTGACCTCAGGGTCATGTCTTACTACTCAATTTTGTGAGAAAACGCAATAGTCCACCCTATGTTTTCTTGTTATTAAATTTTGTGTCTTGGATTGTTCTACAGCAGTCAGTTACTTGTTTTTCAATTGGGACTGTTTTAAAGTAAGCCAGGTTAGTGTCTAAATGGAACATATATTCAAGATAACTGTGGTCTCACACCACATAGCATGCGCTTCTAAAAATAGGCATTTTTTGGTTTCCCCAAGTCTGAGGTGTTAAGCGCTTATTAAAATGCATTGTGAATCTGGTTACAACCGGTGTTTGCCTTATTTCTAAACGACATTTGCAACAAAATGACAGCTATTAAATGTGAACAAACAATAATTACAGAATAAACTTATTAAACTTAAAAAGTTGTGTTATGGTAAAAATCTTATATATGTATATGATTGAAACTGGGTTCGGTATAATAAAATAAATATTGCATGGCTTCCAGTGTAACAGTACATATTGTCAACATTCGGGTAAATATTTATATAATGACATATTTTGGGATATTACTCAGGACAAAAACATTGTACATATATGCTTAAGAAGACTTTATATCAAAGGAATAGCACTGTTTTTGTCATAGTTTAGGGATAGAGTTTCTACCCTATTAACAGCTATTTATGTAATTTATTTTCTGACATGTGTGATACCTGTTGTTGTTTTTTTCATTTATTGTGATTTCTGATGTTAAAGCTACACTCTCACAGATTGAACGTTTTTACAATTTTTTTTTTATTTTTTGTCTTCGAACGAACAAGTTTTTGCGTAAATATCTGCAAACCAATGATACAATTCTTCTGACAAAAGATCAGATCACAGCTTTTCATATTTCCGTCCCAAAAACGATGTTTTATGCATTTTTATTAAACCGTTAGTAATGGTTTAAGCCATAAAACATTAATTTGGAATGGAAATATGAAAATCTGCGATCTGATCTTTTCTCAGCAGTCATTCATCACTGGTAAGCAGATATTTACTCAAAACAAACTAATTCCAAGACAATTTTTTTTTTTTTAATTTTGCATTTTGATATTTTCCTCCATAATCAAATGTGTGCAGAAATGACAACCTCAAATAAGTGGATTTTTCTTTAATTTATATCAATGCTTTAAAGGAAAACAATCAAAAACAAAAAGTCATTGCTTTGGTTCATGTACAAGCAGGAAAGTTATTAACAACTTCTAAACTTGACAATCATGTACATTACACTGCTTAATTAAGACCATGTAGTAGTAACTTTCAATCCATTATTTTTTCAAAAGATTATCAGATATTCTTAGTATAAGCCTTAAATATATTTTAGCATTAACTTATTCATTCACTTATGTTGCCCTCCACATTCAAATGATAAAACAATTGAAACTTATAAGGCTCACTTTTGTTTTCATTTTCATGCATTTTTTCTGTTACTTTTTATATATTTATTTTCTAATTACAGACTTATTCTACAATTATACTATAAACGAAACACTTATGTGATGGAAATATATTGCAGATATTGAAATGTGCTTTAAAAATATACTAGTTACTAGTTTTTGAAAATGGAAGTAAACTCCTTAAATCTTTTGGTTTGAAAAAATGAAGTTTTAATAAAAGTTGAGTAATGTTCTTATGTTTGACCCTTCCCTCAATGGGCAATTTATTGCATTCATCTTTTTTATAAAAAAAATTTCCTTTACTTTTACTATTTGTATTTTTTTCTGTGTAAACGATATAGTTTTATCAAATGTGATAATGCTTTTGACATGTGATATTAAAAATAACTGTTGTATATACTGTTTATCAGGGATTATACTCATGCATTTGGTCAAAGGAATGTTTTACTGATGTTGCAGTTAAATCAACATATTTTATGAAATGGATAGTGTTGAAGATAAAGCTTCAAATATGAGTATTAAATGTTATTGTTACAAGAATATATACTCATCTTTTACTTTTTTTTAAAATGTCTTCAGTATCAGCTGAATGCTCATGTTTAACCCTCATTATAATTATATGCTACCTAGTTCGTGTTCATATTAATTGATAATTTGTCTACTACAACATAACTGTATGCATTTCACATTACAAATTTACAATGGCCATTTGCATATTTATCTCATATTTTATAGCTTTAGTTTATGAATGTATGTAGATAGTGTATCTATGTAAATTAAGGACTCATAAATAAACTGTGAAATACTTACTGCTTGTTTTATGGAAGGTGTGAAAGACCAATACTTATAAGGATTTACATCTGGTAATAGGAACCATTTCCTTCACACTACTTAGCCGATTTCTTTCACTATGGTCTTCATTATGCACCAGTCAATTGTAACCACGCCCCCCCCCCCAGGTCCGGGGGTATACCGGAGATAGCCGGGGAAATGGGCCGTGTTTTTACCTTTCGGGTGTATTTGTTCAAAGAAATGTTTTACTAATGTTGCAGTTAAATCGACATATTTTATGAAATGGATACCATAGTATTAATTATGCACCAGTCAATTGAAACCACACACCCCATCAAGGTCCGGTTGTATACCGGGGATAGCCCGGGAAATGGGCCGTGTTTTTACCTTTCGGGTGGCCCCGGAGTGCCGGATGAATGCGGTGGTTTTGTCTACGCTTTAAATATAGCGGGGAATGGGCCTTACCTGGGGTCCCTGGGGTACGGGGGCATTTGGCGGGGATTTTACCATCTGTTCGTACCCGCAGGGCGGGGATTTTAGCCGGGGTTGGCTGGACCGAACTTCAACCTCCCCGCAATCCTCGGACCTGGGGGAGCCGTGGTTACAATTGACTGGTGCATTACTAATCAAAATACTAAGAGACCATGCAAAGTACAGTGTGTATATACCACGTTATAAATTACGTTATATGCTTCGTCGGAAGGCAAAATTGCTTAAAATGACATAAATCAAAGATAACTTTTCATTTACAACACCATTTGAAATGAAACAAAGGGCAGTCTATGCCGCTTAAAGAGCCCCGCATTTGTTTTATTTTCAAAATTTGATAAGGTCATTAATTTTATCAAACACTTCGACAAACCTGTTTCCAAAATAATGTTTTGACAGTGCTCCGTCAGACTATATTGTGAAAAGGTTTGTCGAAGTGTTTTAAGAAACCAAAACTCGCAATCAAAATTTGGTTAAAGAACGAATGTAGGGCTCCGTAATCGGCGTAGACTGCGCTATGTTTCCATCTATTACAATATTCAAACAAAGCATCTAAGCTTAATTGTAGTTCATTTTCAAAAATTGCAAATATCACTTTATCATCAGCATATAAAATAAGAAATATTTGAAACATATCAACATCTATGCCATCTTGGCCTTTGTGTACAAAACATCTTCTAAATCATTTAAAAACATGGAAAATAGGAAGGGCGACAAACTTGCTTATTTTAAGCAATTTTGCCTTCCGACGAATCATATAAGCACCGCCTGAGTGACATGAAAACTATCATCAATTAACATGACTGTGAGATGAAACACAACATCGAGACATCCGACGGACTAGGCAGTTACATGAAATACATTGCCGAGAGCACTAACATACATTGCAGGTCATAAATACTACAACCCGAACATTTTATACGGCATTGACATGTACTATATACAACGACAGAATCAATGACGGACACAATTGCATTTTTTGTCAATATATAACGTTCTTGGACATATATTGGGTAAATAATTGTTGAATGTGTGTTCATCTATTTCTTTTTAACGGCTTGTGCACTTAAAACTACATGTATATGGCCATTTTTATGTTTAATAACCTTTAAAAAATCTTTAACGTTTGAGGTGAAAGTTTTGGGCAGTCTTTGTTTGTTGCAGAATTAGAATAACACATTAGTGTGAGTTTACATAAGTGTAAGTAAGACACGAGTTGTAACACATGTAAAATCATTACAAAGGGCAATTTGTTACCCAAACAAAACTTTGCCCGAAAATGTCTCTACCGCAACACGGACGGTTTATGTATTTGTAATTCCAATTTCCCTACCCGTTCTCTATTATGTATATGAGACGGCATCATGATTGTTGCGTTTATTATTTTATCCATGTAAAGTGATGTATTATCGACCTCCTACTAGCATGCATTAACAATTCTATGCTTGTTTTGAGAAAATAAACTATATACCGAGTTTTGAACCATTTTGTGTCTAGCCCCTTTAAGATAAAACAAGTATCTCATATTTATTTCATATTTATTATTTACTCTATGTTGTTGGTATCAATGCCAGCAAGAATGTTCTTTGTGTAGTGGCAACGTTTTAATTACATTGCTTATACAACTTTGACTTGTCTTGACTGGTTCAAAAGTCGAACTGTATTGGTAGACACGAAAATAGCGTTGGATCCTTTTTTCTTATCCAATGTGTAGAGTTTAAGAGTCCCTTTATTGCTATAACTGGTAAGGGCCTCCTCTGTTTGCGGCCTGGACGTAAACGAACTACCTGTCATCCGCATTGAGTCTACGAAGTATGCGTAGCAACAAAGTATCAAAGCAGCCGTGCAGTTTGTCATATCTCAAATACTGGTACACCTCGTATCAGCTCTGTTGGTTCATCCTTCCCGGCTTCGATTCGTATGGTTAGCCGCAATTTCCACCGGATTAAGGAATCCGACATTTTCTGACTACTCGATTTACCTTAATTTAAATGTGGATGACTGTTGACCCTATATATATTTTTGGTGTAAGTTGAAAGGTATTTTCTTTCTGATTACAAAAATTATACTAAATGACCGAAATAAAGTTATAAATAAAGGTACTACAGTTTTATCAACCTCAATGATGTATCTATTAACTTAACAAAAACATTCTTAAAATGTTTCAATCCGTGTTTTGGTTTGCAAATGTGTTTATCGTTTTTACTTTAGTGTGAATCTGTGAAAAAGTGTTGTTAAACATTTGACCATCAGTCCATGTGCGATGAGTAAAATTGAGTTGTCGTTCGTCCATCTGTCTTGGTCCATCACCCTGTTTGTGTGTTTGTCCGTCTGTTTGTCTTTCTCAACATGCAAAGTATTCCTGTTAAAGTCTGATTACTACATGTTCGTCAGTGTGTCTGTATGCAGTTTTTCATCCAGTCGTATGTCTCGGGCAGTTCAATCTGTCCCTTCTTCAGACCAATCCGTTCCTTTTACTGTCGTCTGACAAATATATCCCAATTACATATCTGTCCATTCGATTTCAAACCGTGACCTCGACCGTTTACTCGTATATTTGATCTATATCTATGTTTGTATGTAAATACGCGAGATAAACATTATAAAATAGCCTTTATGTAAGGAATGAATTGCGGAATTGATTTCTTTATCGAGGTGTGAACGCAGTTTGGCTGGTTTAAGTAGGTTGAGTGCAATGCGTTCATATCCCCGATAATGACATCATTCACGGAATTCATTACTTATATTTTCACCAATATTTAATCATTTCATTCAATAATTGTTAAAAAAATACTTTATTTCATATAAGGAAACTGAATCAAGAAACAGTTGTTCAAATAACCTCAAAATAACGCGGCAAAAAATAAAAGTCACTTTCAAACGTGAAATTGAAATGCTAATGGCATCAATATTTTTTAACATATCATAAATAACCATTTCTTACATGTCGATTTGCGTTTTTCGGGGCATGCTGACACAATAAAACAATAAGAAGATAAACAATATTTGATTTACTTGTATAATGTTATGCGATGATTCGCGATCCAAACATATTCGAAGATGTTCTGTTCATCGGAACACACTTGCATCTGCCGAAAGGTGAGTCATTTTACGAATGGAATTGAGGTGTAAATATTATATACTGATTAGGCGCTGTTTACAGTCAGGCATTAATCACACATTAACACATACGTATGAATCAGTTGAGGTTGCTTACAAAGCCTTGTCTTGAAGAATCGTATTGAAAACATATGTTTGATTTGAATTTATAAACAAAATATTGCACTTGATGCTTAGATTTTCATATATTTTATCCTTCTATTAAAGATGTTTTGACGTAAAATATGCAGTGTAATATAACTATTACAAGCGTGCCCATAATCCGGACACAAATTTGTTGAGTTTAAAGATCAGTCTTATACTCGATGGGAGCCTATTGAGCGAATAAAAGTTTATGTACCTTCAATATTTATACTTGAAAGTGTCTAGTTGATTAATGCTTTGAAATTAGTGTTTGGCTATCGACTCACAGGCCCTTAACATCAAATGATCACACACCACTAAAGAAACTAAGAAGAAGATCGATCAACTTAAAGAAACAAAAGTGATATTGCCTCGATCTTGGCGGGAATTTGCCGACAGAAGGAGCATGACTGACATGACTACCTGCACAAAGAGTTACAGAACATATTTTATTTTGCCTTAATGCTTATTATTAACCAATATTCCACACTTGTAAAGACTCATGTACTTAATATTTGTTTTAAATTGTGATAAAAAGCTCGACCACTGTATAACTACATATCATTTTCGAACTGCGGTACGCTATAAACCCTACTTGATCGAGTTCAAGCGTGAATTTATACTTGCGTTGGTGAAGGTATATGCTTGTTTGTACACATGTGTGAATATGTTTAAGAAGCATTTTTACACACATTTTTGTATATAATGTGAGCCGAAAGTATTCCTTTGCTAGACAAGTACCATAAAGCCGTAAACACCAGTACTGTGATTATATTATAATTGTGTAATTGAACTAATTGGATTGAAATTTAACTTGCCTTCCATATTTACTCCAAGCATTCAAAGACCGAGTTTTTTTACCTTGATTATTCAAGGTCACCATGCTTTTTCAAAATTAAATATATCAATTAAATGTCAAAAACTTGCCAAAAACACTTGTCAAAATAAATGGCTATGGTAACGCTACAGTTTGATTTAAAAAAGAGTCTTCTAAACAGAAAATGTCGCTACATTTTTAACATGTATTTAATGTTACTATTGGTAATCTCTTTCCAAATCTCCAACAAATTACGAACAATCAAACAAATCCTGACGATACGCCCGGTAGATAAATATAAGCACAGTGTGTGTTTACTTAGAATTTTCTAACAGTGCAGGTCTGAATAAAACAAGAGTAAGGTTGCTTCGTTTCTTACACGATGTCTGCAAATAGTTTCTTAAAGAGTGCAGCTATAAAGTCAGGTATTATATAAATAAAGTTAAGATGGTATTAGCATTAACCATTTCAATTTGGTTCATCCATTTTGCAAGGCCTACAGGGCCATTCTGAGAAGTGACCTGTAGCTACGAGTTGCAGCTATGTTTATAAAATAAACCTTCATATCGATGTAGACAAACTGCCAGCAATCAGCAGCAATATTTTTCATATTTGCACATACTGTTCCTTGAAAACCATGCAAAGCGGACCTTACCAACTAGTGAAGTCTTGAGCTACGCAATGAGCTCTATAAATAGGAATGCACCTGGGAGCTTTTACCTCTTGAAACATGCCAATAAAATACATATAGATTAAAAGGATTGCACTTCAAAGTTGCTTCTTCAACAAACAAATAATCCAGATTTTATGGCCCCATAAAGGGGTTCCGTTTGCAATTTCATTATGGAAAATATACTAACATTAAGAAAAGCGTATAATTGTTTTATTTGATTTTTTTTCAAAGAATATACATATTATAATAACTAAGTTATGGAATACACTTTCGACATTGCTTTTTTCCTTTTGAAATGTCTCCAAAATAAATACACTTCCAAAAAGTCTCAATTTTATTGGAGAATAATGAGTTGTAAAATGTTATCCATTTGAAATGTATTCCAGATATGCAATCCATACAATATTTGGATTTCTTTAAGATCATGTTCTGTAAAGTGTCTTCCAAATGCTACCTTTATAAGAAAAAAAACAGAGTCCACTCATGATTTTCGCCTTAACAACAACTAACCACAGTATTTTAGAAACACGACAATACTGTGATGTTGTCACCTCTTTACCGAAGTGTTTTCATGAGTAATGTTTTAGATTGATGTAACTAATGGGATATCGTTACATACATCTGTGGCAGTATTTTGGTATTGCAATTAAATCAACAATAACTTTATTTCTTGTTTTGCAGGTACTATAACTATTAAACACACAATTTGTTAATAATTGCATATACAGACACAGTCTAATCCAAGGTGTGTATGTGATACATTTAAGACATTTACAGAAAAAGTTAAATTGGTATGCAAACGTAGTACAGAAAAAAAATAATGTTCAAGCAAAAACAGAAATATTCTATAGAATAGTTTTGTGAAACGTCTAAAATATATAATTTATATATTTTATATCATAGGTATATTGGTGCTGATGTGTATTTCCACACTCATCGTCTTAAAAACTATTTATTTGAAACACTCAAATGTCATGAATGCCTCTTTTCCCGTGAAAGTGTTCTTTGTCTTTACCAGCAGCTCAGTATCTCCGAATAAAAACGTGTCTTCTTTATCCTGATCTTTAAACGGAACCTCGGAGCTGTTTTCAAGCTCTATAGTCCCGAGCAGTTCACATCCAGGATCTGTTGTAAAATCGGGGTTCACCTGTGTCGTCCTGTAAACGGATGTGCGGGATATTTTACTGAAAGGGGTACCCCAAATTGTCACCTGATGGTCCACTCCCACCTCCTCGTTCACCCGCACGTACACCTTGAAACAATTAGGCACCAACCACTCTCCATTCTTCCAAACCTTCTTATCAGCTGGGTGCTTTTTTTTATTAAAACTTTTGAACCTGGATGTCCCATACGTGTATTTCATGATCCTGGAAGCGACAATGGAGGGGTTGTGTCCAAACCTCACGGCGCCTTTCAACACAGCAAGCCCCGCATCTGGAGGGACGATTAGTCTCACTCCAGCTATTTCATTCCTCATTCTCTTCTGAACGTATGGGCTCTCACCGAAACCGCCTACCAGAATAATGGTTTGCACGCGTTCCATCTTTGCTTCTGCTAAGAGTGACTTTATATGCTGGATCAGCAGATTGATTGGACCTTTGAACCATGATTGGATAATTGTGCCAACGATTTTCAGCTTGTCTCTACCTTTTGGTGTTATAGAATTTTCCTGAATGCCTAAAGCCGAAATTCTCTCCGCTAGAGGTTTTTTGAAATGTTCATCACCAAGGTCACGCAATGAAGCAGACAATCGAATAACAACGTGATTTGTGTTTTCGGTATCAAAGGATCGTTTCTTGTGCTCGAAATCACGAGTGATATCAAAATAATCACTCATTTCCGTCTTTCGTAGGTCATTCAAAGCCTTTTCCCCGTACAACTGACACAACATTTTCATATAATTTTCATCCACAAAGATACCACCCCAAGGACCGCCACTGGCTTTGTGGATTTCCTTTAATGTTCCGTCTGATTTTCTCTCGTGTACGGATACATCTGCTGTTCCTCCTGCAGTAAATCGCAAAAACGTGTTTATTGTAAAAATCACAAATAGTTAGATTAAATCGAGGGCCCATATCCACTTTCGTCATGAGTATTTGGCACTGAAATGCTATTTTTCAAATGAGTCGTATTATTATTTGTCATTTTACTTGTTATTTTTACATGTTATTTTTACTTGTTATTATAACTGGTTATTTTTACTTGTTATATTTTTCTAATAGAGCACGTTTTAACGTCATTACTGATTTATGAGCTGTAATTCTATGCCCTATATACTTCGAGTATATCAACTTTAACGTGTAGCCAGTGGTCATATGTTCACGAAAAGACGGAAAGTATTTCAAGTGGATTTAAATTTAAAAAATGCATTTGATTCTAAAGTGCTAAACATAATTCTAACCTCCAAGATCGACGACCATATACTGGGATCCTGCAATGGCTACAGCGCCCTTGACGTCCACACTTAAAGTTTCACACCAGATTGAGGCACATTCCGACTCCAATGCCAGCTTAAGACGGACGGGGTCGATTTCAGCCTTCACAAAATGTGCATATACAGGTAAAATAAAGAGATTATAAACTTTAACTAATATCAACGTCAGAATTAAAGGTTGTTTTGAGTTTGGTAAACTTGATTAAAATATTAAATTTTGAAACCCAATTTTATAATAAACTACCAATTTTACTTTTTGCACATTACTTATGTACATACGATTACTAATACAGATACGATTAAGTTCTATCTGCACCGTGCTGTTTGTGGAGTTTGGTGCTGTTCTTCCATGTTTCTTGTTTGTGATTTTTTGTGTTTATGTTCTCTGTCTTTGGCGTGTCCCAAATGCCATTAAACCGGGTTTATTTTTCAACTTTTTGCTACTGAGCTTGTTTCCGTAGTTTTGAACATCAGTATTCTAATCAAGCTGCACTAAACCATGGAGAGACAAGGCGGTTATTTGAGGACAAGCATCAACGCAAAAGAAATATCAATGACTTACTGCAACTGCTGCATCCCTCATGAACCTTTTGGCATTGTCATCCCAGATAGCAGGGACGGTTAACACGTACGATATGTCTGTCTCTTCGATTCCTATCTTTTGAGTGGTAACTGCCTTAAGTAGATGTTCTCTCAGGTATTTGATGGACATAACAAACAACGGAAAAGCCGCCATCCGTTTTCCACAAAAGTCCTCTACCGTAACGTCTTTCGTCAAATGCTAAAGATAACATAACATTTTTACAAAAGCAATACAATAGTAATTACGCCATTCTTTATAGTCTTCGTGTTGATGTAGGATCATATTAAGATTACATGATTGATATCGCGCTTATTGTCCAATGATAGGATAAGTGTGAGGTTGAATACTCATAGAGTTATCCCCCTAGTGTGAATCATAAAGCTCTGCTTTCGTTTTAATCCGTTTCAATATATCATGTATATAATGGCATACAATGTTGCATTGTCTAATATTGATGTTGAATAAAATATTTAAACTTATCCCTACAATTATTCATATTTAAATATTTATGAATTTCTTGTATTTATTTTGTTACGTCGTGTGCCTATCGATGAGTGTGTGTTAGGCTTTTAACGTTGCACCTCTACACAAGGTAATCGTTAATTGTTTTGCTACTACTAGGTGCCCTGTAGATATCATTGTATTAATACTGAAGGCGTGAATAAGATTTAACAGTATGAGAAGTTAATTGTCATATTTACTGTTAAAACATCCTGCATAACTACAGGTGTTCGTGGACAAACCAATGTGCTATCATAAATGATATATATCAGGTTAACATATTATGTTTATTTATAACCTACCTCATTACTATGCAGAACCATCTTAAACCTCCGAAATAGCCTCCAGCCGTTGTGCTCATCATCTTCAGCTAGGGTTGCGTATTTGTCCTCGGCCTCGAAACCAAACTTGTCAAACTCTCCCTCTGGATTTAGGAGGACGGATGTAGGTGTCTTTAATGAAACCAGTCGGGCGGCCCCACCTCCTGCGTACCAGTTCTGATTTGTCTGAATCTTGTCGGGGTCGTCTCGGAAGGAGAAAGCATAACCGCTGTACGTGGTTCCAAAGTCAAAAGCTGCCACCATCAGTGTCTTGCTTTGTGCATTGCTTGCCATGGTTGATATAACTAGGCACTGCACTGAAACAATACAGGTGAAGCTGAGAGCGGTAAAGCTTTTTTCCCCTCATCCAAGAGGTCGAGGGTTATCTCTTCTCTTGGCTAAAAACAAAGTCGTAAAGGACTTGTTCCTGCAAAGAATATAGAAGCGAAATTTCATCCCAAACTCATTCTACCGAAAACTAGCAAAGCATGGTTCAAAATAGTATTTGTTTTATATTCTGGACACGCGGATTTCGCCGTATAGGTAAAAAATAGATAGTTCTAGTGCTCGAAATGAGCAATTGTGCAATCGCTGAACAAAATCAGTTCTACTCAATTGTGTTTTACAATTTTTTTACCTCACTTAAATATCATACAATAATCGAATAACTAAAGAGATAATATACTTTTAAAAAGTGGGAAAGCATATGTTGAATCCCTTTGCTGTTATTTGGTAAAAAAACGAATTTGCATTAAGATTGAGAAATGACTTAAGTAGTTTTGTGATATTGGGACAATTTTATTTTTTAGTCAACAAACTGACCGGAGAGTAAAGATAAAAGTTTCCTTACAATCCAACCCATTTAAATTCGTATTAACAAAGAAAGACGTTGCATATGATAATTTCAAGTCAGCATACTGACCGTAGAGTAAGGCAAGATAAGAGTTTCCTTGCAATCAAACCCATTATAAAGAGGATAAACTAAGAAAGACGTTACTTTTGTAAAACCTAGGTATTTCCTAAACGGTCATAAGTCCTTGCAAACGAATACATATTGTTACTTCCTGCCTAAAATTAGCGTCAATTATAAAAACTGAATGAATGCACCAGTGTTTAATTGTTTCATTGTTGGACCGTATTGAGGCCATTTCAGCTGGTGACCGTTTCCCACGGCAAATGTTGCATATTATTTATCTTAATACTGATAACGAATGACATGATTGTAGTACATAGAAAACTAATCATACATTCGCATTGAATACAAATACTACGCTGATTATAAAGACATAATGTGAACCCTGATCCTGGCGCCGAAAAGGCTGGAGTTTGTTATAATTTATGAGTGTCAAAACTAGAGTATCCCTTAGTGAGCCCCCTGTTTCGCTACGTTGACCAATACACCTATTACTCAAGATTAATTACAGGTGGTTTACTCCGAATACAGCTTTAAGCACAAATATGCAAAGTTGTAATTAATTTTCATTAAGTGCATGTAATGCTGTATCAAGTGTGCTACTATATCAGTATATTTTTGGCAACTTTGCCTGTATATAAACTGTATTTTTAATCAAGGTTGTGTATCGCAGAAAATGTTAACAAGGAGTGTTCATGTTAACCAGGTACTTTTATATCTCTTTTTACAGCGCTGACTGCGTTTATGAGGTCAAAGTTCTTTAGAAATGAATTGAACACCTTTAATCTGCTGCATGTCTAAAGTATATTTGGTGGGTGTGATGACTTTAGTGTCGCATAAAAACAGGAAGGTTCTTCGCTTATATATTGCTGGTTAAAACGTTTTAACCATTCAGATATTAATTCTACTTCTATATTGACCTGTTAAAGATAGAGCTTAAATACCTATAAAAAAGACATTTTATGTATGTGCTATTGTCATTTAATTTTATTGTACTTATCACTACCTCTATAGTATGACTTGTTTCCTCAAACATTCGACGTGAAAAAGTTCAAATATACTGCTTTGCATAAGATAATTCCAAACACCATGAACAACTGAATAAGCTACTTCCACATGCTTATATTTTTTATTGTATGCATTCCTCACACTTGAATGTAAACGCGAATGTCAAAACTACTTTGTTTGGTTTGGTTGCCTGATTGTACTACTTTTAATTGACATGTATCCAAAGGAAAAATGAGTTTGTATACAAAATGAAAATTAAACTACTTCCTTGTTTGCTAAATCTCCATCATGAACTGAATGTGCCATATTTAGTATGAACCATCGCTCAATTTAAAACATTTATATTATAACGTTTTTTAATATATTTTTAAATTTATGTTAACGAAGTGAATGAATAAAAATAAAAACGAAATAGTTACCTGTAACGATCCTATCACTATCTACTCCATCTATGGGTTGTGGTCGGGTATAGATAGTAATTATCTTCTTGTTTTGTGAAACAGACTGTGTTCTATTTTATGAACTTATTGAAACATTGAATGTATAAACACTACGGTTGAAACAAACTTATCAGGACACTAATAAACCAACTAATATTAATTGTTTATGTTTGGTGTTCTAAGTAATTAAGTCACAGCCCTGTGCCAATGAAATTGTTGATAAGATCAAAATTTAATGCTAACTGTCTTAGCTTTGAGCGCGAAACGATTCTGTACTAGCAAGCACGCTTGCGCTAACTACTTAATAAACCATTTAATAAAGCCAATTATGACTACATAGACGCATGGCGGTTGTTTTCGTCAGAGGCTTTCTAAATTTAAATGTGAATGATACCGGTGATGCCACTGGTGAAGGAATGAGCGCAGACACTAGTGAATTTATAGCTTTAATATGAACTCTTACCTTTACGGTGGAGAACCCACGTGACGTGTTGGTCAATGGCACGGCAAAAACTTTAAACATCAGTGTTCGATTCAGGTAAGTTTTTTTAAATATAACTTTTTTGATATTGAGTTTTGTCATAAACAATATAAACCCTGCAATTAAGAGCACTTTCCATGATTATATAGAGCTTTCTCCATAATCTTATTTTCCCTGAAAATCATGACCAACATGAGTTCGAAGTTGAAATCCCAGAAAGGTACACGGTTCATGCCAAATATGATTGCGTTATACTTGTAAACGATACTCGTATTTGCCGGGTTTGTTCCCGGCATGGGTGCATGTGAGTTTGGTGTGTGGTCACCATGCCAGGCAAATGAATGTCCTTTGCGTGTTCCGGTTTTCTTAACACAAAATCATGCTCTCGCAAAAGATCAATTGAAAAGACTATCTCGTCGTGTTGAGTTAAATTCACGGCTATTGGAAGCTGATTAATTATATACCATATGAATGCATGTGAGAGTGCTGTGCTACAAACGCAAGAGAAAGAGAAACAGGCATTACTCTTTACTAAATATGAGGTATAGAGTTTATGGCTATGTTATAACGTAAGCGTCATGCTTTTTAAACCGTACTGTTAGAAGTACGCGGGTATTTGCCATAATGTAGTTCGCCGTAGATTACACAATATTTAAAATGAAAAATGTTTTAAATGTGATACTGACTTTAAAAGAAAGCATAAATTAAAATTTGAACAATACAAGCGCGGAACATGCAAACTCAAATCTGAATTTATCACACGTCATAACGTTTCCTGTTTTCATTGTAATACTGCCATTGTGTATTTGTTTTTACTATTATCCAATTAGAAATCCGCATGCAATACTTTTCGCAAAATACGGTAGTCCGAAAATCCACTCCAGTGCGATACGGCCTTATTCCACTCTGCTGACGTCACGTCGTCCGATGTTAAAATGTCACAAAACAAGAAAATTACATGTAGTACGGCATTAAAATGACAATTGTAGTGAACACCTTTATCTAGTACAACCTCCCGGATCAAAACTTACTACTTGTTACCCTATTTTATTTTATACCCACCTTTATTTTTGTTTATTTCATTTAAACAGATATACAAAAATAGTTTAGCTAGCATGTATTTGTGGTAGCACAATTAACTACCAGGTATGCGTCTAAACTAGTGTTGCTATTGATGTTAACCATTTTTAAACATTTATAATAATATAAATTTGTACAGGAACAGGGCATAATTCTCCCTAAATGTGATAGTTAGCATGAACTTAGAGGTTTGATAATACATGACGCAGACGGAGCACACGCTTGTATTAACAACTGGAATTTTACCTCACAAATCCTGACAGAAACTACCAACCACCTCAACGACAATAATGTTATATAAACACATACATAGGGTTTCAGCCAGGTTTTTAAATTGACAGGAGAGATACAGAAGGTGGTCAATATACGAAAGAGCATATATTTTCGAACTATGAAAACCTGAAATACTGTGAGCTTGTCTGCAACTTTAAGTATACAAGTCATGAGTTTCCGGTACGGATAGAAAAATCCCACCCAAGAGCACGCGCGTAAGCCGGTAACGAGGCTTGCCGTACCGACCGGTAACACATGATTGATATTCTTTCCTGCGTATCTAAAATTAATAATTTGTGGAAATTTGACATAGAAAACGCACTTTTGTACATTTCACCAAAAAGCGTGTGCAACGTTGTTTACTGACGTCATAAAGCGCAGAAATTTTATATCAGTTTTGACGTCAAATAGGTCTTTTAAAAATCGCGTTTTTGGGATTATTTTATTTAAAATTTAATTAAAAGTCTTGTATACTTATATATTCAATTGCATTTTTATGAAATGGCATAATATACTTTTAATAATGCCATACAATAAAAGAAATAAGAAGTGAGGTGGTGTTGCCTTATCTTACATTGGGGGTGTAAGACGGGTTTTTTCAGCACTGGTCAAATGACCGGAAACACAAGTCCGGTAGTATATTTTGGTGTAAGCATGTACATCTTATATATGATCAATTACTAAATATTTTAAACATATATATATATATAAATGTAAATTGTATATAACTATAACATAAACATAACCAATGATTCAAACATAGAGTCAATATAATAAGTGAATTTTGACATTAGAGTGTATAATTCATAATATAATATACTACATAGGAATGTTGATTGTATATATTTTTTTACTTAATTTGCCTTATTCAAATAAGTTGTTTTTTCCTCTAGTAAATCGTCAAAGCAAACAGCTATGGTATTTCAATTGTGCCGGAATGTAAAGTTTTAAAATACTTGTACAGTCTTAGCTCCAACAAGGCCACTGGACTTGATGGTATCCCCTCAAAATTTATAAAGGATGCTGCAAATTGCATAGCTCATCCTCTCTCTCATATCATTAATTTGTCAATTATTCAGGGCGTGGTGCCAGACGACTTGAAGTCTGCTCGTGTTGTCCCTTTGTTCAAGAAAAATGACAAAACAGAAGTTGGCAACTACCGCCCCGTCTCTATTTTCAGTTTGTCTCTAAGGTATTGGAGAAAGTTATTTATGACCAAGTTGAAGATTATCTGACCAATAATGAACTTTTATTTAACTTTTATCAATCTGGTTTCAGGCGCAAATTTTCTACTGAAACATCTCTTCTTCATTTGACAGATTTTATTCGTTTTAATATGGGCAAAGGACACCTTGTTGGTATGGCCCTGTTAGACCTTCAGAAAGCTTTTGAAACAGTCAATCATACTATACTGTTAATGAAACGTGGAGCTATTGGGTTAAATGAATCAACTGTTAGATGGTTTTCATCATATTTGTCCGACAGGCACCAGTTAGTATCTGTCGCAGGTACATTTTCTTCACAAGCAAATATATCATGTGGTGTGCCTCAAGGGTCCATTTTAGGTCCACTCCTTTTTTGATATATGTAAATGAAATGCCAGCAGTTGTAAAGCATAAGTTGCTCTGATATGCGGATGACTCTGCAATTCTAGTTTCTGGTAAACATAAAGATGAACTAGAATGTGCCATCTCCAATGAATTGGAAAGTGTTAGTGAGTGGCTTATATGTAATAAGCTTTCATTGCACTTAGGCAAGACAGAAACCATTCTATTTGGGTCTAAGCAAAGGCTGAAATCACAAGGTGGTCTCAATGTCACCAGTAAAGGAGTTCCCATTGTAGCTAAAAGTTCAGTAAAGTACCTCGGTGTAACTATTGATTACTGCTTATCTTTTGAAGACATGGCTATGTCAGCCATCAAAAAGGCTAATGCAAGACTCAAGTTTCTGTATGGGAAACGAGAATTCCTTAACGAACATACTAAAAGGCTGATAGTTATATCCATTATTCAGTGCCATATGATTTTGCTTCTACTGTCTTGTTAAATTCCATTACCTAGGACTTGCGAAACAAGCTACAGGTTACCCAGAACAAAATTATGAGGTTTATGTTAAATTTAGATTTTAGATCCCATATTGGCAAGGAACAGTTCACCACTTTCAACTGGTTACCCGTAGCAAAAAAGAGTAGACTTTATAACTCTGTCATGTTTTTAAAATACATACTAAAACAGCCCGTTCCTATACGATGGAACATTTTATTCCAGTAAGTACTGCACACAATTATAGTACTAGGTTTAGAGTGTCAACTACGACCAATAGTGAAGATACATGTACTTTCGTTGATAGTGGACGCTATTCTTACCCAAAGATCAACAGTTCTGGTAAAAGTCATTTGCCTACCGTGGGTGTTCATTATAGAACATTTTACCACAAGATTTAAGAAATATCAAAACCTTGAATAAGTTTATGTCCTCAATTAAGACACACTTGTTGGACTAGGACTGTTCCTCTTTTATTCCAATATAATTTTTGTAATCATGTCTTAGATAGATTTATCAGAGTACATACTCTTATGTTTTTCATTATAAAGCAAATTTTATGGTATAATATTTCATTTTATAATGCTCTAAAATGTCTTCCTATGTCAACCAATTAAAAAAGACCACAATGGAAAAAGGGGATATTAAATCTCTTTTTTGTGTTATCCTTAGCAATATAATGTGGTTTTAACATGGACGCATTTATTTATTTGTATTTTTATCATGTATGTAGGGATGCAAACGAATGGCAAAATTGATATTCGAATATTCGGTAATTCTTTCGAACGAATATTCGAATATTCGATCACCGAAATACGTATTTTGGAAGATGTAGAAAACTACTATAATTATTAAGTAATAACCCGGGCAATTTTACCCTACATTGTCGCGCGATGGACCCTGATTTCCCCTAAATGAGCCTTTGAAATTCGATATTTTCAGGAATAAAAAAAACCAGTACATTAAAAACAGACAAACAACAAAATCAAATAATTTCAATTCCGCTGCCTTTATATTTGTAAACAATGTGAAATAAGATGCATTCCTAGTCAAATAGCTTTTTGCGCCAATGGAGGGTCTTACCGTAGGACAAGCGGCCTCGTTCTGAGATTGACCTCTAAATTGACGAAATATAACTTTGGAAAACTCAAACCAACTCGGGAAGCAGTAAAATAATAAAACGAAAACATATCTGGATTTGACTCATCTATTGAAAATTAATAGAGAAAAATTATCCTAAAACGCTATACAATATGTTTACATTTCAAAGCACGAACATTGTATCGAAACATGGAAAACAGTTTAAAGCACATATATGTAACAACATTATTGTAGCACATGGCATTCATATCATCACGGCAATTTGAGCTATATTGTACAGCTTAATTTCCAGCCAAGACAAAACATTAGTGTTAAAGCCGATTCCTAGTCAGATATTGTAAAAGTAGGGGGACTTTTTACAGTATCCGACGATATGTCCCTAAATGACATATGACACATGTTTAGTGTATTGTCATCACATTCACACCTCTGGCATTAGGGGCCATCGTTGTAAAAACAAAACAAACGAACTTTAAAAACAACAACAGTGTTGTAGGCAAAAGGTTTTTTATTCTCTTTATTGAGAATTAGCATTATTACTCTTTTTTCGAATATTCGAATACCGATGTTGACATTCGAATACCAAACGTTTGATCGAATATTCGAATATTCGAATATTCGTTTGCATCCCTAATTTAAATGCCATGTTATGTACATTTTATTTCCGAAATAAATCTATCTAGCTATCTATCTGTCGTTTGTGTAGTATTGAGCATATTTACATACACTTCTATATTCACAGTCAGCAGAAGCTAATTTCTAGACAAGTACTACACAGCCGTAAAATCAGTATTTTGTTAAATCATGCCTTTTAAAAATTATAAACCTCATTAGAAATTACCAAACCTTGCCAAAGATACTTTCCAAAATGTATATTGCTATAGCTACAAGACAATTTTGTTCAACGCAGATCATCAGAACAGACAATGTCACAACTTTTAAACATGTTTTTAATATTACAATTTAATCATTTCAATCCGATTATCCAACACATTACCAACAGTCGAACAACTTACGACAAGTCACATCATTCTGTACATACGCCCGGTAGATAGTTATGAGACAGGCTTGCGTTTACTCGGTCTTTACACACGATGAAGGTCTTGAGTATCAGGTTATGGATAAAATATAAGTTTCGCTCCGCTTGTTGAACGATTCCTACAGATAGCTTTTTAACGAATGCAGTTTTAAATTCAGGTATGAATGAAATAAATCTAAGATTGTATAAGCACTTCTATTTGGCCAACAAATGTCTTGGTACGAGTTTGCAACTGCATTTATAAAATTACATTCATATCGATGTAGGAAAACCTGCCAGCAGTCAGGTAAATCGCTTTTCTACGTGCACATACACTATTGCCATGTGTAGAATAACATTACTGTATATATACAGACACGATCAGATCTAGGCATTGTACAAAAATTACAAAATAGAGAAAACTATATCAACCAGAGTAGTATGTATATGTGAAACTGTCTGTTAAAGAATTGTGTGTTACATTTAAGAAAACTACAGATTTTGTAATAAGCGTTTGTATATGATGATGTGCATTTCAGAACTCATCGTCCGGCAACCTAATTATTCAAAACACGCAAAATTCATGAACGCCTGTTTTCCCGTAGTCATGTTCTTTGCCATTACCAGGAGTTCCGTATCCCCGAACGTGAACGTAGTTTCTATATCCTGTTTTTCAAACGAAATGTCCGTACTGTTTTCCAGTACAATATTCCCTAGAAGTTCACATCCGGGTTATGTACTCTGGGTTTTCCATCGTCGACCTGTAGACGGCTGTTAGGGATATTTTACTGCTAGGAGTACTGTGAATCGTCACTTGTTTGTCTACTCTCACCTCCTCGTTCACCAGCACGTACACATCGAAATACTTCTCAACCAACCACTTCCCATTCTTCCAAACCTTTTTCTCATTTGGAAACTTCTCTTCATCAAATTCACCATACAGGTTTATCCTATAGATACGAATATTTCAAGACCCTGGAGGAGACAATGGCGGGGTTATGTCCAAACATCAAGGCACCTTTCAACAGAGCGAGGTCCGCGTCTGGAGGGACGATCAGTCTCACGCCAGATTTCAAATTCACGAGTGATATCAAAATAATCACTCATTTCTTTATTTTGCAGGTCAATGACAGCTTTTTTCCCATACAACCGAGGCAACATCTCCATGTAATTTTCATCAACA
Organism: Mya arenaria; assembly: GCF_026914265.1. NCBI lineage: Eukaryota > Metazoa > Mollusca > Bivalvia > Myida > Myidae > Mya > Mya arenaria. Next base: position 14,458,134 of record NC_069130.1, on the reverse strand, counting down.
AAGATACTTCCCCAAGGACAACCACCGGCTTTGTGGATTTCCTTTAAGGTTCCGTCTGGTTTTCTGTAGTGTACGGATATATCTGCTGTTCCCCCTGGAGTAAATCGTTTAAACATGTTTTGAAAAAAATGACCTCGAATGATAATACTTTTAACTTATTTCTGAAACGTTAGCCTAATGAATCCATGTTCAATACCTCACCCAATATCTGTAGCCAGCGGCCAAAGAGGTTAGGGCAGACGAACACTAACAAGTAGATATAACTTTAAAAAGCGCACTTATATTTACAGAGCAACATCACTAACCTCCAAGATCGACGACCATGTACTGTGCTCCTTGTATTGCTAGAGCGCCCTTGACGTCCTTACCCAACGTATTACACCAGATCGAGGCACATTCCGGCTCCAATGCCAGCTTTAGGCGGTTTGGGTCGATTTTAGCCTTGCATAAGTAAATACAGCAGTTTAAGAAGCAGATATGTGCATAAACATTACTGTGGTAGTGTTCTTGTAGTACAGGTGGCCGACTCTCAGCCAATAGGGTGTGGTTTCAATCAGCACCAGTGGTATTTTCTCATGGTCTTTCAAATGGATAGAGTTCTGATATTTGCCAGGGAACGGCATCGGAAGAATTTTTAAGCCGTCAGCTTTCGTCGGAATCAAGCAAAAAAGGTAATTATAAAACTAATAGTTCCATTGCAATGTTTAAAAGTTTAAAGTTTCAAGTGTTTGAAATGATTTACGAGCTTGAAGCGCGATTTGTTTTATTTTAATAACGATCGTACAGGCCTTCGACAGTGCGGACTTTTTCTTATTGTATTGAAGGACCAAAACGTAAAATGTTTCAAAACGGCATGTGTATTTGGTGTTAAGGTTAAACATTTAGCAGGCATTATATTATGCATTAATCCTAATCAACATGCATAAATGCACTACGGACTTAAGCACATTTACGAATATGTTTTTGTTTAACAGATATTCTCTAAAAAGGCAATTGCATTTTTTCGGTAAAGCCTTTCACTAATTATACATGTTTTCTTGATTCAAAGTGTTCATGACTACCCAACCTACAAAATAACTTATTCGAACAAGCACTTGAATGGGTGTCTATAAACAAATATACTTTAGAGTAAAACGCAATTCAACTTAAACAATGACGTACTGCAACTGCCGCATCCCCCATGAACCTCTTGGCATTATCATCCCATATAGCCGGGACGGTCAACACGTACAATATGTCATTCTCGTTGATTCCGATCGTTTGTTTTGTAACTGCCTCTAGTAAGTGTTCTCTCAGGTATTTGATAGACATGACAAACAGCGGAAAGGCCGCCATCTGTTTGCCTGAAAATTCCTCCACCGTCACATCTTGCGTCACGAACTTTGGATGAAATCAATTTTACTGTTTACGTTTACGGTTACCTTTTTCCTTCGAGCTGGCTTTAACTAGGCTCACCTTTATATTTTCGCCCGTATATATATATGCTGCAATATATATGGTCACTGACATTTCCTGGTTACCCTACCCTAACATTACCTAGAAACGATATTTTGTTGACAATAAATTACGTGTTTGAATTTGACTACTCAAAATATGTTGACATACTACACACTATTATAAGACACAAACTGCTATTATTACTAGGGTGATTTTCAGTCAATATTTTCTTACTAGATTTCAAGGGTACGGTGGTACCAAGAGTAAAAAAAATGTTTTATATTAATATGTTGGCAAAAGCTGTATTATACGGCATTAATTGCAAGCGTTTGGTGCGGGCTGATATATTCCAGACGGCGGCCAGAATATCATTTGATGATTTGCCTTTTTCGCAAAAGGATATGTTTAAAGATCCTAATATGCATTAAGTACATAATAATTAATATTGATACGAATATTTCTCCTCGGATTATAACATTCTACTTGACATTCAACAATGATCACTTCAATGTCCCATAAGTGTTAACAGAGTTTTAAAACATATGTATTTTCAATTGAAGAATTAGTAATTGAATCAAAATTTAAAAGACATATTTTAAAATCAACCTTGGTTTCTTTTCCATCTAATATGATTTTTTTCTTCATTGTTTTACATTGATTGCACAGGTTATACACAACTGTTAATAGTATGTTCGTTTTTCATGTACTTGTCTTATATATTTTCTATATTATGGTTAAATGTAGGTACATCAAGCCCATAGTGTCGTTCCTCAGGCCTATTTAATGCATTATCAGGTCTTGATCAAAGCCTATCGTGAGTCCATGTAATTTAGGCATACATAACTTTGTGCTTAATCAACCCATCTTTTGTCCAAGAAATTTCTTTGCACTTATTATAACCATGTTTTTTCATGCAAGCCAGTAGTTTATGACCAGACATATTTAAGCCTATTTATTCAAATTACTTGTGTCTAACGTAAATTAAAAGTTAAAATTATTTTTATTATTGAAAAACCAATAGTGTTGTTTTCTTTGTGAATCGTACTGTGATTTTCTACTTGGTTGATATTTTCCTCCCAAAGCAATTAGGAATATCAAATCATCTTTAATGTGTCAGATGCATTACCAATTCCTCGCTCACACCAAAACAACACAACATGATTTTTTGCATGAAAATATTACCACATTATCTTTTAGTAAGGTTCTGTCAAAAAGAGAGAAAAAGTAGGCTTTTTTGTTCGATATGATCTTGACATGTTTTTGATTTCATTGAGTCTGATGTGATCAATGCTGTAGGTATGATTAAACTGCATTATCAAAAAAACATACAATACTTTTATTGTTATACAATGTTCTTCTAACAGTTCAAGTGTCATAATTCAGTAATACAATCTCATTTGTCGCTAATTTAGCAAAATTATTTGTTAACATGTATTGGAACGACACACATATGTTTAATAAAAGTACTATTATTTGCACACAATACAAACCTTATATTTAGGTTTATAAGTTCTGCAGTCATTTATTTAAATATTTCAAATATAAAATCTTTTTAATGGACATAAAAAATGTTTGAATATAATGTTTGTATTTTTGTATTTTTACATTTGAATGAGATTGACCTTGTCAGTGGAGGGTGAAGTAATGTGTTTCAACATGGAGATTAATTAACAATACATAAAAGTTAATTAGAAGTAACACAAAAACATGTCATGCACATATGTCATAAAATTCTCACAGCAACACCAATTTGATGACAACCGTTTTTCCCATATAAATAGTGTGAAACTTTAGCGTTTTAAAATATAACCTGAACACTCCATTTAAAAATATCTTAAAATGAAGAAACATTGAATATACCATTCTGTCACCATGATTATGTGACATCAATCATCAATTAACTTCAGACTGGAGAAATAAACACTAAAAAATAATCTTAGGATAAATTCGTTGTTTGACATTGAAAGGATTTTTACAATGTCTGTAATGTATTTCAACATTTTTAAAATACCAACAAAGCACTTCTTTTAAATACATTAAGTATAACACCTTCACAATTCATCATAAAAGAATTACAGAAATAGCCATTCTGCGATCAAATCAGTTAAATATGATGGTTTTACTCAAAACAAATTGATAACACATACTTTAAATTCTGCAAACCACTTTTGTTTAATATCATAAATAAACATTTAAGTGAGTATGAATTTACATGAAAAATAAAATGTTATGTTGTTTTATATGTAATGAAATGACCTTTATATTGATAATCAAGTGTCAATAAATTTGAAATACACTGTCAAAAGAATAATATCCATGTTAGTATAATTCTATCTGATTTATTAAATTATAGCATATTTACTTAAATTAAAATTTATGGTGGCCATCTTGGACGTCATCTTGGAGTTCTCAGCTCACAGCACACGTTTGCAGTTGCAACCGGCAGTTTAAGATCCTACATATATTTTGATATTTAACATCCTTTGTTATATTCTTGATACCACCTTATTCAATGATATTAATTACATCTTATGTTTATCAGGTTAATATGTGTTTTATTAATGAGGCAAAATCAAGTCTTGTTTTGTGCGACCGCACCTATATATTGTCACCGCTGACCAGAGTTTTGGTATCTAGCTTTTTTGCAAGAAACTCTTTTTTATACATATCTGTATATAAAGTTATTGCCCTTTTCAAATATATGGCATTATAATGTAAAAGTAAGTTACCGATGAGTATAATTATTTAAAATATGAAACCGATTAAGCATTTGTTTCATTCATTTCATACAAAACTGCGGCGTCTGGTAAACATTTTTATTAGAAACTGAAATAATAAAATTCTTAACATTTTCTGCATTTTTGGTATGCACACTCCATTACTTTAACAGTGATATTCAAAAGCAAAATACATAAAGAAACGGACATGCATTACTTTTTATGCTGATTTTCTGTAAAGAAATGTATCAATACATTTTCCTGGCCGCTGATATAAATGATTGTTTTGTCTTTATACAGTTGTAAAATATGTTAGAATCATCCAGGCAGATACGTTGTTTCAAACCTTTTCCTATCACCTGGGATATTATCTATTATAAATAAACTGTTTATGTGTTTCTTAAAAATCTTATTATGATCTGAAATATTTGGTTTGTCATTTTTGCGCTTATTCAAAACATGTTCTTCACTCTTCGTTCCCTTGTTTTTTTATGAAAAATGTAAAAATAAATCGCTTACTCTCTAATGGTCTTTCCCCAAAAAAGCAAAACATACAAAATAATGTCGCATTGCATTGAAAATACCAGGGATAAGCCTAATTGTTAGACCCTTCAAATTGGATCATCTAAAATGATGTCTACTTACCCCAGTGTCTTTTAAGCTTGGAATTATAATAGAATACTTTAATGACACCAGCTTGGAAGACCCACCGCTTGCATACCAAACCTGGTTTGTCTGAATCTTGTTTGGGTCGACTTGGAAGAAGAAAGCATAACCGCTGTATATAGTTCCAAAGTCGAAAGCGGCAACCAGCATGCTTTTGGTATTTTCAAAGTTGCAGAAATCGATTGAACATCTGTAATATGTTGTCTGCCTGCAAAAGAAAAATATATATATTAAAACGTTGTGACAATGAATTTTTTATTTTTTTTATTTATTTACCTTCATCCTTTCACTATCTGTTTATTTTTTCACGGTTGAACAGTTTGAATCATTAAAATATAAAAACTTATAGATCATGTTCCGGTAAGTGCTCAAATTTACCATAACGACGAATGTACACAATGATTGCTTTTCTCGTTTAAATCAAACAACAGCAACAACATGGGATATAGTCCTTTACGATCTAGTGCCTAAAATTATGTGTGAGCATTCTTTTGTCCAGAACGTTTCTTGAAACACTTGTGTCTGGACATATCTGAAGTTTATATTTAATCTAGTTGTGCAGCTTGCATCATGCAGGTTACCATGGTCGTCAAGACAACAGCCAAGATGGCCGCCGTTTTGGGGCCTATGGCTAGTCTTACAATATGTATTATTACTATTTAATACACACATACTTTTAACGCTCGTATATAGTTATTTACAGTTGCCAAAACTAGATAACAAACTGCCCATTGTAGTCTGTTTGGCACTGTGTAGTACAATTTAGAGTTAAGTACGAGCCCATGTGGCTGTTAATACGCTTGGAAATGGTTTCCATCATGTTGTCCTTTTTGCACTGAATGATCGGAATAAGAGTGGCACATGTGTTTTTTGTTAACTCTAAGGATGTGGTCTGTTTGACCCTGATATCGCTTAATTAGGGTAACAAATAGGTTTGTTTGCCTCTAAAAGAGCTTTATGTTTGCCAATATATAAATTACACATCAGTTTGTTTGGCTTAAAATAGGCTTAATTATTGCAAACTGAATAGTCTAAGTTGGATCCGGCAGTAGCATTTTGTGTCTCTTTTCTTAAACGATATTTTTTGTAGTAATAACAGTAACTTTAATGACATATTAGAAATTGATAACCTGAAAATATTCATGTTTTCGCTGTTGATGCGGTATTTTTTCCCCATTTGATCCTAAAACTTTACAATCAATGTTAGATGGCAAAGAAAGCTTATGTAACACGTGCGGGCTAAATGTGTCCTATGAAGATCAACGCATTTATAGTAAAACATGTCATGCCTCTCAAGGTCAACACTTAAAAGTGCCCTTCCTCTGAAGATTAAAACAACTTTCCACTCAAGAATAACTCAAAAGCCAAATGATTTTCCTCTGAAAATTAACGCATTTCATTTCCTTTAAGAGTAACACATTTATAATCAAAATTCAGTTCCTCTCAAGAATTTTGCACTTTTACTCAGCAATTAGTTCTTCTCAAACGAACTCATTTATAAATTGAATTCCATATCTCAAGAAATGTATGAATAAAATTCACTTCGTGTCAAGTTTAACGTATATACAGCGAAAGAATTAGGTGTTTTGTATAGCATTAAATAAAAAAAAAGGAAATTTTCCTAATAGTTCGACTAATATATACAACTATAACGGATACAAATTTGTTAATAAGTGTTAAGAGATCTATCCAGGCTGTACTAAGTTCTCAGATCAATTTAAGAAAACATATGCACAAGTAAATCTGTGCTTTACCGATTTGGTATTACATATTTGACATTTTCTGTTTTCGTTATCAATGCTGTTATATCGCCCGGTTTCTATTTCTAAATGCATTTGCTCTCACTCTTAATATTAAAGAAGCAGTTGGATAATATTCAATAAAGCTTTAATGGTTAAATTCCTTTTTAAACATCAACCCTTGTTTAAGCATAACGATCACGTTTTGCTTGCTGTAGCATAATAACAATATTTGTATATTGGTGTCGCAATGGAAATAATACCTGTCTTAACATAGTGTTTTCGGTCGGGACAAATAGCTATTATAACTAGAAAATACTTTTTTGTATAAATAGGCCGAGTGCAATTATGAAAACATTTAGGGTATCTAAAACAATTGCAATGGAGTAAAACAAAAGTAATTAGTAAATAGACAATCGCTGTGGCGTCACGTGACAAAATATCAACGTTTGTTGACAAAAACGTTGTCTTACTTAAACAACCGTCACATATTTATCGGGGGCTATTTTAAATGGAAAATTTATGAAGACATTGAAGAAATAGATGTTAAATATTTGTAAATAAAATGAAACATCTCTGAAATTACGTCTACAAATTCGACAATCATAAAATGTAAGTAATATTTGTATTACTTCAGAACCAATCAAAATGTCAAATACGAAATAAAAAGTAGTAATTCTGACGCACTTTGATAAATGTTATAATGCAAAATGTGCATATAAAGTGAGAGGGAAGAAAATATTAATAAGATTTTGATCTAAGATATGTGTCAATATATTTTGAGGGGCATATTATGTATTTATGTAGTGAGCCTCCCTGAAACAAATCCACCGAATATTATCCGTGTGTCACGACTGCGAAATTTGTGAAAACAACATTGATGCAATTGACTGATGAACTAAAAGATTATTAAAAACACACATGGTATTTAACAAATAACAATCAACGCACAAGCACATTGAAACATGTGATGTGTTGATGGAAGGCAAAGTACAATGGAGCATTTATCCTCATAACAAGAACTGATCTCATTTCAAAAGTCAGATCGCCGTCGTCATCAATGCAATAGGTTCGTTTGGAATGTAAACTAAACACGAACCAAAGTCATGATATGACAGTCATTACAAACATATTCTTCATCGTTGCAATGTAAAAGATAAAATGATAAGAACAACATTTGTTTCCTTGCATCTAATATGTATTTATTGTAGAGTTATACCCGCACCATATATCATTCAGAAACATGATAGAAATTCAGAATTAAATATTAATTGGGAATACAAATTGTTTAAGTATTTCATTTCAATACAGTTCGTCTCCAGTCTGTGAATGCTAAGACAGACGTTTACAAAGATACGTCTACACTACCAACTAGCACGTTGCCAGCGCGGGCGGGATTGCCTCATCGAGGAAAATCGCGGCGATATATTCCACGGTAGCCAATGCGTTGGTGCGCGTCACCACCGATGCCTACCGCCGCGATGCGGTTAACCACGATATGCAGGTATTTTAACAGACACCGTTGGTACAAATATAGAAGATTTTACATGTTGATACCAAAATATACCTGCGAAAGGGCTTTCATGCCTTTAGGAAGAGTTTGTATCAGGAGCACCACATGCTTTTCACGCGTCTTCGATGGAAGAACATAGATCATTGTACATTTTTGTAAGTGTCAAGGTAACTAAAACAAAATTGAATTTTGTTTTCACTTAAAAAGTTAAAATTGCGCAAGTTTTTGGTTAGAAGTGATTTGTTATTTGATAAAGCCAATAATTATTCATGGAAATAATTATACTTTGAAATATAGGATTGAGTGCTTCCAAAGAGTCAGGTGTTTTCTAAAAGTGACTTTCAGTTGGTAGGCAGATTGTCGAATTCTAATTGGTTGTCACAGATATCGATAATCAACTGTGCAATTAACTTGGAATGTCTAGGTGTATAAGTTGATGAGGGGCAATAAGAGAGGCTGTACTTTAAAACATAATTCGTATCATTGTTTTATTTGTTCAGATTTCATCTAATTAGTATAAATTGTGAATATCAGACACAAGAAATGGAGCAATTTCTCGATATCCGAACAGCACATATAAAATTAAATGTAAAGACATCGCTCTTCTATAAATATCAAATACAAACCCGAGAAAAAAACGATTGAAAAACATGCGCACTTTTGTTCAATATTATATTTATTCACAATCACACATGTTTAACGTGGGTATTCGAAATATACATTTTTGCGAATAAGGTGACAATAAGGGAAAAATATAACGAAAGATAACGCTGTGGGCATTATGCTTCTATCGCGGCGTATAGTGAAAAAGAGATTTAAAAGATAATGTCCGCAGGTAGGGAAAGATCGTGGCGATGTGCCAAATGTGCAAGAAACGCGTGGTTGGTAGTGCCGAGTAAGCTGGCGGGACATTTATACATTCTGCGAGAAGCCAAAATTAGTCATTTTGATTATTTACAAATCATTTTATTGGAAGCACTCAAAGGTCATATCGGTTTCTTTTCCAGTGGTCTTGTTCTTCTTTTTGACAAGAAGTTCTGTACCCCCGAACATAAACGTAGTTTCTAAAACCTGGTGCTGTAATGGGATATCCTTGCTACACTCTAGCCTTATAGTCCCTAGTAGTTCACATCCGGGGTCCGTCGTGTACTCGGGGTTCTCCTGTGTCGTCCTATAGACGGACGTGAGAGTAATTTCAGAAGTAGGAATACTTTTCATGATTACCTGTTGATTCACTCTCACCTCATCATTTACCCGAATGTACACATTGAAACATTTAGGCACCGACCATTCTCCATTCAACCATTTCTTCTTCCCCTCTGGATGTTTCTTTTCATCAAAGTCCCTATATCCAGCTACCCCGTACGTGTACTTCATAATCCTAGAGGAGACAATATCGGGGTTGAGTCCAAACCGAACAGCGCCTTTCAACACGGTGAGACCTGCTTCTGATGGGACGATCAGTCTCACGCCGGTTATTTCACTTTTGATTCTCCTCTGAACGTACGGGCTTTCGCCGAATCCGCCCACCAGAATAACGGTGTGCACGCTTCGCATCTTTGGTTCAGCTAAAAGAGACTTTAGATGCCGCATCAGCAGATCGATTGGTCTTTCAAACCAGGCCTTGAAAATTGCTGTATCAAACTGTAGCTTGTCTTTGCCTTTCTTGGCGATGGCATTGTCAATTTGTAAGGTCCCAATTCGTTCCTCTAAAGATTTGGAAGAATACTTTTCCGCAAGATCTCTCAGCGAGGCAGAAATACGAACAATTAATTGGTTTGTTTTTTCAGTGTCAAATGATCGTTTCTTATGTTCAAATTCCCGAATGACGTCAAAATAATCATTAATTTCAGTCTTTCGAAGTTCGGTAATAGCTTTTTCTCCAAAGAGTTCATTCAACATTTTCATGTAATTTTCATCCACATAGATGCCTCCCCATGGACCGCCACTGGTTATGTGGATCTCCTTCAGGGTTCCATCTGCTTTTCTCTCATGAACAGATATATCTGCGGTGCCTCCTGGATTTTGAAACAACAACATTTGTTTTCTTTTCATGTATCTTTGGTAAAAGTTAATGGCCGAAACTAATAAAAGATTAAATCATTATTGGCTCACTTGACATCATTAAGTAAATTAGGACATTAACCCGGAACCGGTGAAAGCGACAGGTAAAACATTCATTGTTTTGTTTTTCAGAAGAATAATTAATGATTTGATAAATATTCCCTACCTCCAAGGTCGACGACCATGAACTGTGATCCTTGAACCGTTACAGCGCCCTTAAAGGCCATGCTCAGCGTCTCACACTGGACCGAGGCACATTCCGGCTCCAAGGCCAGCTTTAGGCGTCTTGGGTCTACTCCAGCCTTTCCAACAAAGTTTCGTATTAGCCCATTTTAATAAATTAGACCTGTTTTGTGTAAAGTATGTCACATTCGCCTCGGAAATTTCAATGTGAATAGTTATATTAATATTTTATTCATTCATAGGTATCGACTTAGTTTACATTGTGTTAATAATTGAGTGTAAATTCATTTTTATTCTCAATTATTTTGTTATGCTAACAACGTTGTCTTGAAGATATAACTGTATGCACCGGCAAATGAGAGAACATGGTTCGATTCCCGTCTGTAGGAAATTGATTAATGTCATATCATTATGAGTCCCAGTGATGAGAATTGCTGTTCGTTACAAACAACGCAAACCATGTCTTACTGTTACTGCCGCTTCCCTCATAAACCACTTAGCATTGTCATCCCAGATAGCTGGGACGGTCAACACGTACAGGATATCCGTCTCCTCGAATCCTGTCGTTTGCCTCGTAATCGCCGCAAATAAGTGTTCTTTCAGGTATTTAATCGACATGGCAAACAACGGAAAAGCCTTCATCTTTTTTCCGCAAAAGTCCTCCACCTCTACGTCTTTTGTCAAGTGCTAAAGACGACAATCAAATAATAATTAGTAGTCTTGTATTTATATTTCCTTATTATGTAATGTTATTTATGCTAATGCTTGTTTTCTTTTTTATAACGTTTGATTTTGCTTTAAGTAATGCATGCTGAGGTTAGTCTGCTAACTCAGTGTACTCAGAAATAATTGTATTGATCAAGTTGTATATTTTGTATGTGTGTTTTCTTGGGATTTGTTTAGTGTGTTTATTGACGAGTGTTTATAGGCAATCTAAATAAGGTATGGCTAATTGTTAATTACATGTAGTTTTCAGTGTAAAATTGAGGGCGTGAATCAGGCTGTTAAAGAGTGAACATGACTTGAATCGACTTGAATCAGATGTATTAGTATTCGGAGTTAATTATCATGTGTAACATATCAATATATTAACTAACTTCTCATTTGCATCAAAGAAAATGCTATCAAAATCATGCGTATAATGTTAACATATTTTGTACTTGATTAATTACATACCTTAGTGCTATGCAGCACCATCTTAAACCTCCAAAAAAGTCTCCAGCCGTGGTGCTTACCACCTTCAGTTAGGCTTGCATACTTGTCCTCGGCCTCGAAACCAAACTTGTCAAACCGTTCCTTTGGATTTAAAAGGACGGATGTAGGCGTCTTCAGTGACACTAATCTTGAAGCACCACCTCCTGCATACCAGTTCTGATTTGTCTGAATAGTATTGGGGTCGTGTCTGAAGGAGTACGCATAACCGCTATACGTGGTACCAAAGTCGAAAGCTGCCACCATCATAGTATTGCTTTGAGCTTTGCTTGCCATTGTTTATTAGGATAACACGCTCCACTAAAATATATATGTAGATGTGAAAAGTATATTGGTAAAGGTTCCTGCCTATCATTCAATGAGAAGTAGTTTCTTCAATTATCTTTACTCTTCAAAACAAGACATCATATGCTTCCCCAACAGAATGCAAAATAAATCCAGAATTTAAAAAGAAACAGTAATTGTTATATATATTTGTCGAGGATAAAATTTGAAAAACCATCGATTAAACGGGATTATTTCCGCTTAAACGCGATTGCTGTTATCGGTGAGACGAGATGTGCTTTTGACATTAACTTAAAAGATATGTGAAATCAATGATTTTCTGTGGAGTTATATTCAATAGTAATACTTAACTGTTCATAATCTCTCCTAGATTTGAAATCGACCATAACGTTATTGATTAAACGAATCCAGGTGCAGTTTTAAGTAGTTTAAA